>NC_139959.1:4496344-4748844 GCF_963454915.1 Gymnoscopelus microlampas | reverse complement strand
GCAAATATTAAAAAATATATATATTTTTGAATAGCCAAAGTATAAAAATAATGGTTAAACTGGTTAAAATCTAAAACGACAAAGATGCTTTCCCGGTATTGATGGGTTAATGAATGAATTAACCATACAGGACGTGATGCAGCAAATGAAACCCAGAGAGATCACAGTCAGGTAACCGTGGCAACCGTGACCAGCAGCACAGCAAACACATTTCAATTATTGACAAAGTACAGAGGAAAGGAAGATCCAGATGCAACAAGCAGTGGTGGAAAAAGTACTTTTTTACTTAAGTAAAAGTAACAATACCACAATATAAAAATACTCTGTTACAAGTAAAATGGCCTGTGTTCAAAATAGTAAAGAGTAAAACGTATAACAGTATTGGCATCAAAATGTGCTTAAAGTACCAAAAGTTAAAGTACTAAAATATTTGAAAATAGCAGATCTACAAGCTATTTTCAAATAGACTATATATAAAATAGGCCTAAAGCGGTTAATGTATGTTTTATAATTGTAATCATTTATATCTGCAAAGTAACTAGTGCAAAGTAACTAACAATATTTGCCTCTGAGATGTAGTGTAGTGGAGTAGAAGTAAAAGTATTGGAAATTGGAAATACTGAAGTAAAGTACAAATACTTCAAAATTGTACTTAAGTACAGTACTTGAGTACTTTCCACCACTGGCAACAAGCAAAAGATTGGCCCAAATACGTCAGAGAACAATTAATTACACACACATGCATCATGATGTATTCTTGTGCAGAAAAAAACTGTCGGAATCCTCTTTACTTTTTGCTTTTTTTTTTTACACTTACAGGGTTTAATTAACACTTTGCGGTCGAATAAACCAACCAGTTCTTGCAACGTCTTGAGGGGTGTAGGAGACGAACAGCGGAAAGTAATATAACACACATAAGCACATAATGGGGAGCCTGCCTTCTTGCACAGCTTTAGTTAGTCGTATACTCAGTGAGAGATTGGATGAGCAGAGGCTACACAGTATAACTCACGAGTGCTCCATCTCTAAATATGAGTTTTTTTATTTATTCTGAGCTTTCTCTGATCACTGGAGACTCTCGCCTTGTGAATAATAAAAAAAAAGGGGGCCTTAACCCTTTAAGACCGGGACAGCATCTGTCATTTTAGATTTTAACCACTTTAACCATTATACTTTGGCTATTCAAAAATAGCAGATCTTACAAGCTCATAGCGCGAGTGCCACGCTATGAGCTTGTAGATCTGCTATTTTAGAAAAATCATGAAAATTTGAATATGTATTGAATATATATATAATTTTAAGTGAACATTTGAAACTAAAATGTTTGCTTCTGGGGGTCCCTGGAACTAAATATTTTTAGATGGGGGTCCGCGCCAAATACATATGATTTTGGAGGTCCTTGACATGAAAAAGTTTGAGAACCACTGATATTATAGCAACCTAAAGTGTTTCAGAAAAACTGTTACTTGCAGAATAAAAAAAAAATGCAGATCTAGGCCTGCAAGCTCATAGCGTGGCACTTTATATGCTATTTTTTAACAGCCAAAGAAATCTTAAAATGACACAAATGATGCTTTCCCGGTCTTAAATGGTTAATGTTGTAGCATCTCCACACGCTGAAAGGCTAGGGATGCATTTTGTCCTCAGTTCAACTGCAGGGATCGATAATGTTTCATCTAATCTTGTCTCACTTATAAACCCCATATTGTTGACCGGAGTCCCTCAGGGCTCCATACTATACGTTTATTTTATATGTTTTCTGTTATTGTGGGGATGCTGTTAATATCGTAATAGGGTGGGCAGGTAAATGATACGTATATCTTCCTTTCCCCAGAGTGCAAGACAGTGGTTCTCAACCTTTTCAGGCCATAAACCCCCCAAAATAATCATATTTGAACTGGGGACCCCCCCACCATGACAAGCACTTGAAATATAGGAGTTGAGTCATTACATTTAGATTGACGCAGTTCCACAGATACAAATTTGGAAATAGCAGAACTACAAGCTTAGAACTCTGTGAGCTTGTAGATCTGCTATTTTCACACACTGTTTGCCTCTTTCTTAAATTATTTGACAATTTGGCCAATGTTTGACCAGTTTTTATAGTTTAGTTTGTTGATTACTTTAGATGCAGTAATGGTATTTTTTAAATCATTTTTAAGGTATTAAAAACGTCCTAAAATTAATTAATTAGAATTAGAAGCCCTTAAATTATCACTTCGCTGTCATCTGGGGACCCCCTCCCCAAAAGAAAAAAAAATCATCCGACCCACAGGTAGAGAACCACTGCACTAACCCACAAGCACCCCACTTTAGAATTCAATCAACCAATGTATACGTAGCATTAGCCCACAAGCTAAAGTGTGTCTCAGTACTTTCATCAATGGCTTGTAGTGATTACAGTATCAACATTACTTGATTAAATTACATTACATTATTACATTATTTATTAGTGGTCCTAAATATCTGTATACTGTAGCTACTATTACACACATAGGCCAGTTTCACTCATCTAAATAGCTTTATGTTTTTGCATTTTTGCCATGTCACCCTTCAACACACCTTGAGCAACATTATTACAGGAGCTCGTCTCCGAGGAACCTGTAACATAATGCTGATCTGTGCCACAATCTACCCTGCAGTCCTGCGCATTCTGTTCCACTGCTGCTGTATCTTGCTGAAAATGCCAAAATGTAGAACTTAATGAGGTTCGAGATGTGGGAAAAGAAGCTGGAATCCAAACCCCAAAGCATAAAAAGGGGCGGTGGTGGGGTTGGGTGTATTGCAAATGGCTCTTAAGGGACAGAGCAACGTTGCAGTAAGAGGTGGAATTCTTAACAAACTTTTACAAAGCCATGGCCTCATTACATCGTGATAACATGGGGTGTAGATTGTTTGTTAGCTATCTGGTTCTTTCATTAGTGCACGGTCGAAAACGTAATCACTGAACATTAACAAGTTGGAGCAAGTGGAGCATAATGTTAATGGACAGCCTGTGTTGGCGAGTATAAAATGGCAGTTAAAAGTGTTGGACCAGTAAAAGCAAGGCTGGGGATGCCGGTTACATCGAATGAACGTTGTAATGTACAAACAAAAGTTAAAGGACCACACTGATATTCCGGCATGCCCACTGACTATGACTCACTTCGTGAGGCACTGATAAATCTTCTCTTCTGGGGGTCTCTGGCACAAATCATTTTCAGATGGGGGTCCGCAGCCAAATACATATCAATTTGGTGGTCCTTGACACAAAAGACTAGGGATATTTGACTTTCAAAAACAATTTGGGTCATTTTATCATCTACTCAGGCTTTTGTGAACAGCCCAGACAGTTTTTAAGTTGCTTCATTCAGTATTTCGATATTTGATATTCATTTTATCAGACACGACCTCCTTCCTATACAAACCCATTGCAACTTCAAACTCCATTTTAACCATGATAGATTCATCAAGAACACCCGTCCTTGGTTCTGGTGACTCATACTGCCCTCCTAATACGTGAGGGGGCCATGTTTTTTCGATTACTTTTTTCATTTTGAAAGTGAAATATCCCTTTAACCTTGAAGCACTGCTTTAGATGTCCCCATATGTAGCAGTATAGGTAGTCTGGCTACACGAGACTGCAGTATAGGCTAACCAAGACTTATTAATACTCTATGGTTGCCTATACTTGCCTTATTGTGTTGTTTAGTAGTAGAGGAAGCTGCTAATCGTTCTCCTGGTAAACCAGGCACCAGAGGCTCATACATAAGAAACCGGCTGGTTGGAGACTGCCTGCAACTTTGCTTTTTGAGTAATCAAGGAAGAGGGTGTAGTCTACAACCTGAAGAAGCGTTGGTGTATTTTTTATGATTCCAGCCTCTCGAATTAAAAGCCTTTTACATTTTTCAGCTCTAGTGCCTGGACCGAGATTATTTATGGATTTGTTTGTTTCCCTGCTTCTTTTATTTTTTAAAGTGGCATTTATTGGCATCTTATGTTTTGTTTCAGATAGGATCGCTAGACAATACATACATACATCTGGGGAATCTGAATTCAATTTATGGGATAGAACAAAGGCCACTGACAACGTGCCACGCCTACGTCCACTGCTTTGAAAGCCAATCCTGAATTAAAGGACTTTTACATTTTTCAAACCTTGAGTGCCTTGGACCTGGATTATTTATGGAATTTCTTTCTTCTTTTTTGAAAGATTTATCTTTGGCATTTTATACTTTAAGTCAGATAGGATAATGTTGTAGAGAGATAGGAAATCAAGGGCAAAGAGAGGAGAGACGTGAGACAAGATGGCAATCGCATTTGAACTTGAGTCCTCAATCACGCTCACAACACAAGGAGCATATGCAGTGTTGCCAGATTCTGCGAGAGAAATTAGCAACCAGGTCAATGAAAAGAAGCCCAAAAGAACCACATGAGCACTTTAAACCTATAGTCATCGGCTATTTGATATATAAATAGCCGATCTACAAGCTCACAACACGTCGCATGTGAGCTTGTAGATTTGCTATTTTCAAACAAATCTTGAAAAAAAACAAAAACATTCTGAATATTTTTCAAAACATTTTAACAACAGGTACGGGGGGGGGGTTTGAGAACCACTGGTTTAAACAACATTAGGAAACCGATTCGGATATCTCAGATTCGGCAAACACTTTCAAAGCCGGAAAAAGTTCGGCATCATTTGGAGTATGCTGCAGCCTTACATAACTAAATCGAATTTATGTTATTCCATTTTCCGACGAAGTGGTAGGCAGCCAAACAACATCAGACCGACAATAGAGCGACTTGGACCATGAATCAGAATGGTCCTTCGACAATGCTTCGCCCCAAGACCCTTGAAGGTCTAGATGCCTTAATAATGATTTTTAGAAGATTACATGAAATGTTCATCTCCTGTTCAATGTTTTTCCTTTGTTGCAGCCTGCCCTCTTCACATTTTGTCTCCTTGTGGAAGAAACTGGATGAATGAACTTTGTTTATTCAATCTCTTTCAGAGAATACTGAAAACTATTGGGAACTGTAGAAAACTATACATTGCCTTGACTGGCAATGTTGAAGAAAAAACATTTGCTTCAAGAAATGAGAAAAAATAAACAAGAAGTCCCTGAAGTTACTTGAATTTCATTTGATCAAACCTGAGAACAACGTGAGTATATTTATACGGTATGAAATGTCTGCAAACAGAAAACAACCTTGCCTTTGGCCTGAGGCCATGTTAGGGAAAGAACTGTGCCATCTTCAATAGAGTACATGTTTTTGAAAAGTAAAAAAATAAAAAGTTGGATTACATTTTGTACACAGCTACTTTTGAATGATAATAACTGATAGGTTAGGTTAGGTTGGTCATTGCCTAAAACTCACTGCATACTTTACTGCTGCCAATTTTCCAAAATATCGGTTAATTTGTTTTTTTTCTGTAAATAAAATAGTGAAAATAGCTCATCTACAAGCTCACAATGGGTCGCATCGCGAGCTTGTAGATCTGACGAGGTTTCTGCTTGACAGCAACGATATCATCCCTGCAGACATAAACAACAGATGCAAATGAGCCATCCATGTATGTGCTCTGCAATGTGTGTGTGTGCTCTGCAATGTGTGTGTGTGTGTGTGTGTGTGTGTGTGTGTGTGTGTGTGTGTGTGTGTGTGTGTGTGTGTGTGTGTGTGTGTGTGTGTGTGTGTGTGTGTGTGTGTGTGCGTGCGCACCAACTGAGGACATTACGTGGTAGTGTTTGTGTGTTTTTCAAATTCATGTCAAATCATTTTTGCAATTAAGGACTCTCACAAACAAATATAATTTCACTTCATCAATATTGATTGCTATTCCAGTAGGTTCCTTTAAGGATGGTTAAAGCACTTCATTACCACGGCTTAAGTCTAGATTAATTTGAATAAGTGGAGGGGGGAGAGAGAATGAGCACGCTGGGTTCATCAATCTGCTAACCCAGCTTCCCTCTGTTTGTGAAGGTGGGAGGCTAACCCGTCATGATAAGAAGCACTTGTCAAGAAGAGCAAGATGCAGAGGAACAACAGACAGCACGACTGGAGATTCAATCTGACGTGACAGAATAGAGACGGAGAGAAAACTAGAGCTAGACACACAGTACAGGCCACAGACAGAGGGAGGGGGAGAGAGAGAGAGAGAGAGAGAGAGAGAGAGAGCACTTAACCACTTTAGCCCTGGCATCACTATTTTGGGCATGCCTTTAGGTGAAAAGAAAATCTAATTGTTGTGAGTGGCTAAGGTGTGGCAGTAGAGTGACAGAGGTGGGAGGAAGCATACTATGTACTGTCTTCACAATGAAGAAGACCAGCAGTGGGTGTTAGCTAGCAGAGAACACCACACACCGTTTGAATCCTCTCCTTTAGATCAGTGGTTCTCAACCTTTTCAGGCTTCGTACATAATTTAAAAGATTTTTAAAAAGTTTGCCGAAACCAAAAAAAGGCAAGTATTTCATAAATAAAATAAAAACATATAATCATATTATAATATAGATGCAGACTCACAAACACACGCACACAGGCAAAAACATAATCTCCGGCCATGGCCTTTGGCCTGGGAGAGATATTAAATAGTCATCAGTGACAAAATTCATCTTCTCTGGCAATGACTCAATCGGCACTCTCGTGTTACTGTATACACCCTAAACCAGTGGTTCCCAAACAGTTTAGCTCAAGACCCAAAAGAGAAATGAAATGCTTGCCCAGGACCCAAACGAGTGTAAAAAGCAGTTCTACAAGGGCAAGCTTGTAAATCTATTTTCACTACTTGGTAAAGGTTTTTTATTTTTTTATTCAAGGATATTATTCGATTTTTTGATTTGATTTGATATACTTTTGAAAAATGAAAAACTAAAGCCTAAAGCACCAAATCCTTCGAAGCCCTCATGATCAATACATGTACGGTACGAGCCTACATATTTGCGCGCACGCACGCACGCACGCACGCACGCACGCACGCACACACACACACACACACACACACACACACACACACACACACACACACACACACACACACACACACACACACACACACACACACACACACACACACACACACACACACACACACACACACACACACACACACACACACACACACACACACGCACGCACGCACACACACACACACACACACACACACACAAAGGAGAGATCAGAGACTGGAGTGATGTAAGCCAAGCATCTCGCACGGATCTGCGGTGATTGACACTCAACAGAGTCGAGTCAAGTGTGTTGGAGCATTACATGAAGCAGATCAAACAGTAGGGCAAAGGTCAGTGAAGAGAGAGAGAGAGAGATGGCAGGATGAGGGGAGAGGGGTTTAGCTTGGGCAAAGATGACGAGTAATAGGGATTAAATTGAAGGGAGACAGGGTTCCTGACAATCAGAGGTGGAAAGTAACTCAAGTATTTTACTTACAAGTACAATTCTAAGGTATGTTTTACTTTACTGGAGTTTTTCCATTGCTCAATACTTTTACTACTCCACAACATCTCAAGAGGCAAATATTGTGCTTTGAAAACTCTACTAGTAAAAAACATAGATTAACCACTACAGCCCTAAATATCCTTTGACTATTTGAAAATAGCAGATCTACAGTACAAGCTCACTAGTAGAAATAGCAGATCTACAAGGCATCACAAAGTGACATGTTGTCACTTTGTGATGCCTTGTAGATCTGCTATTTTCACAAATTTCTTATACATTTTGAAAACGTGTGACATGACTATTGTAATGGAACAACGGGAAGTTTGATATCGTTGCTGTCGGGCAGAAATCTCGTATCTCCATATTTTATTTTATTCTTTCGTAAATTAACGTCCTTCTTGATCATACTACAGCGTCACACAAAAGCATCAAAAGTAGCAGATCCGCACGCGTCGCGTTTCGAGCTTGTAGATCTGCTACTTTTGATGTTTTTGAGATTGAGACGTTTCCAACCAACAGAGACAATATCACACATATCTGCAATTTGGCTGTGTGATGATAAGAAAGGCAACTCTAACCAATTATAAAACGAAGGCTTCTGAAGGTAATGTGTGTTGCAGACTGGTCGCTGCGGCCGCTTTCAGCTCCCCTACCCCCCACCCCCCCCACCACCACCACTCCACTGCTTCATTAGGCTCCCAGTTCCCCTGAGACAACCTTTTATTTATTTCTTACAGGAGTTTGATTAGCCGTAAACTTTTCCTTTCAAGGACTGTGTGCTTCAAAAGCAAAAGACCGACTGGTCTTTCACAGCCTCATTAGACTAATTTGCCAGGCGCTATGAAAAAAGAAGACATAATAAAAAATAATAAAAAGACTAGGCTTCATCATCAGAGGAACAGGACAGCTTTCTACAGCAACTCAACCTCTCCCAAGCCTTTTAGCACAAGCTTCAATGCCATTTAGACGACATGTGTTTTTACAAGGATTTTAAAGGACTGCCGGGGCTGGACATTGAGGGAGAGTACAAAGCTTCTTTACCTTCAACTTTAAAAGGATCCCTGGCTAATAAGCCCCGTCGGGCAGAAACCTCTTTCTCCGCCAGGCCGAAAGGCATGGCCGAGACTATGTTTTGGACCCTGTCCGTCTGTCCGTCAGTGTGTGTCCCCATCTGTGGAACAGCTAATCTCCGGCACGGTTGGCTTGATCTCAGTGAAACTGTGCACAGACTGCACTCCCTGGATGCCAGAGCAAAAGCCCCAAATATTTCACATCATGGGCCTGTTATAGCGCCACCAGGAGGTGCACTCCTACAGATTTTGTTCAAACATCACGCAAATCGGTACACAGTATCTCTATAGTCATTAAACGAAACAGCTATGCATAAGACAGACAGACAGAACATCCACCCCGATCCTACTATCACTGACCACAGAAAGAATAGCGTTATAGGCAATTTGGCAGCTTATGAAGCACATCAGTTCCTGCATCCACACACACACACACACACACACACACACACACACACACACACACACAAGCAATGGCATCAGCAAACCTGAGCAAAATCACAAATGAACGCATTAGGCATGCATTGCACACAGACATGGGCCCAGTGAGGAGTAGATTCTCTGCATATGTTTTAGTTCTGGTTACAGGCATCCCCGCAGACACACACACACACACACACACACACACACACACACACACACACACACACACACACACACACACACACACACTCACCCGCCAGAACCTCTTAGCCGTCTCCACCCTGGAGGGCTTCCTGTGAAGGCCGAGCGAGGCTCCCATTGAATGGTCGAACATCATCCTGAAGGCAACAGTGGCTTGTTTGTCTATCCGACGGTCTTGTTTAATTCACACCTTCGTTGTACAGCGCTATATAACCTCTCACACTTGTCCGCTACATTGGAGTAAGTCACGGAGGTTTCCCTATACAGCTGCTGTACTGTGGTGCCGGCTAGCTTCTGTTATGATGTGACAGAGCCCACGAGCAGCAGACAACTTCATGAAGCAGCCCGTCAGCCACACCCAGACCCCGGTATTACTCACTCACTCACTGTGCACTTTCCCTGAAACCGTACACCAAAACAACATCTAGTCCCAGTGTCTCCAGACCTAGTCTCCAACGGCCCCCCACCCGCACACAGCGGTGGAAAGTAACTACTAAGTACATTTACTGTACGTAAGTACTGTACTTAAGTACAATTTTGAGGTCTTAGTTTTTTTACTGGAGTGTTTCCAATTCTCAATACTTTTACTACTACTCCACTACATATCAAAGAAAGATATTGTACGTTTTACTCCACTGCAATTATTTGAAAACGTTCTTTGTAGATTTTGATTATTATTACGAAACCACTCCAGAACCCCCCCCCCCCCCCCCCCTCTCCCTCTCTCTCTCTCAGATTGTAGATCTGCTATTTTCAAAGGTTTTATACATTTTGAGTAAATACAATTTTGAATACCGGACTTGTACCTGTAAAAGAGTATTTCTACAATCGGGTATTGATACTTTTACGTAAGTAAAACATGTGAGAACTTCTTCCGTCACTGCTTAATGGAGCCTAGAGACACTCACTCACTCAATCACAGGACTGATTGTTTTTTAACCGGCTAACAGTCTCTGGTCTCATCATCAGCCAATAGCTCTCTCCTCCCGTCTGCAGGAGAGAAAAGCCTTCATAAACAAAGACCTTAACTTATGTTTTGCCCAATCAGTTTTCATTGTGTTTATTTGTAAGGCCCCTATCAGCACAGCCAAAATGCCAACAGAGAACGTTTTAGCTAATGAGTGTGAGGGTGGCGGTGGTGGTGGAGGTGGAGGAGGGAGGCTGCGTGTGTGTGTCTGCGTGCGTGTGTGTGTGTGTGTGTGTGTGTGTGTGTGTGTGTGTGTGTGTGTGTGTGTGTGTGTGTGTGTGTGTGTGTGTGTGTGTGTGTGTGTGTGTGTGTGTGTGTGTGTGTGTGTGTGCGGGGCGTTTGAAGCAAACAAACAAAGGTATAATTTGACACCTCTACTGGAGCCTGGGTGCTCTGGGAACAATCGCTGCTAAACTGTTTATTCAGCCATTAGAGCCATAGCCATGGTGAAGCCCACTAGCTCGAAAATCACAGTACTGCGCCAGGGTGTGTATCTGTGTGTGTGTGTGTGAGTGCGTGCGTGCATGCGTGCGGCAGACGTGCAAATGCTCATGTACCAACCGGATAACGGCTGTTTTTTCCCCCTCCAAATTGGAACAATTGCATCCACGCCAGGAAGTAATCTCACAGTGGCAACAGTACATAAATTATGAACAATTTGCGTAATTCTTTTAATTGCCAAGGCAATCTCTCTGCAGCTATGTACGCACAGCTTCTAAAGACCCCCTACAAACCAAACAGAGCTATCCTGACTACGACAACTACAGACTGATGTCGGGCAATCATTCATGTAAGACAAGACTGAATCAGTCATGTCTGATACGCATGAGCCTATACCTGATGATAGTTAGTAATGGAATTTCCAACATTCATTTAGACCACCAGCTGGATCTGTCTAGGCTTGATTAACAGCAAGCACACATAATCACGGTGTAATTTCATTGATGCGCTTTTACTCTACATACAATGAAGGGGCAGAAAATCTAGTCTGCTTATTTTCACAGAACCAAACAAACATGACGCAGAGATTCAAAATGCAGGCAGAAAATGTGACTCTGCCTTTAGCCAGCCTTGTTATTGCTGTACGTTTGTGTAGCACAAGGGCCATATTTCAAAGTGAGACATAAATAAAATAACAGAATCATCTCTGTGCTCCCTCTCCTGTATGCCAAATAAAAGGCTCTATATGCCCTCAATTAATATCCCTCTGTGTCACTCTTCTCCAGAGAGACATATCTTCATTCAGTTCTATGTTCCCTTCATCCACTACACTACACCCTAAAGACTATGAATATATTGAATTTTGAAAGTGTGGCATAAAAATGAACTTGCCGGCTTGCTGAAATAAACGGAATCGATATGGTGGAACGCAGAGCTTTTTATTTTGCAGGGAACATGAAGCAGAGGGAAAATAGACACGCACACTTTACGACCAAAAATATAACACTGGGCATCAAAATGAAACCGACATCTTCAACACCAACAAGTGCACGGGGGAAAAGTTTTGCTCAAATATCATGATCTAATTCACTAGTGGTGGCAAGTAACTAAGTACATGTATTCAAGTACTGTACTTAAGTACAATTTTGAGGTTGCTTTACTGGACTATTTCCGATTTTCAATACTTTTACGACTTCTACTCCAATACATCTCAGAGTCGAATGTTGTACTTTTACTCCACTACAATTAGTTGAAAACTTTGTAGATTTCGATTTGGCCTATTATTAAAATAACATACAGTACATTAACCACTTCAGCCCTATACTTATTATACTATACTGGCTATTTGAAAATAGCTGATCTACAAGCTCACGCGTTGTGAGCTTGTAGATCTGCTATTTTCAAATGATTTTTAAACATTTTAAAACTTGTGAAATGGGACATTCTGCATTGTAATTTTACTTTTGGTACTTTAAGTACATTTTGATGCCAATACTTTTATACTTTTACTCAAGTAAAAGTGTGAATACCAGACTTTTACTTGTAACAGAGTATTTTTTACATTGCAGTATTGATACTTGCAGTTAAGTAACAAAACTTCTTCCATCACTGTAATCCACCATGGTGTCATTCTGTCTCAGTGATGGATCTTCTTGTCCCAGTGATCCATCGGCCTGTGTTTAAGCACAGAGCGACGTCAGACACATTATTGTATTTATTAGTAGCGTACATTATTCAGAGTGCGGCTAACCACCATCATGCATCCATCAGAAGAAGGCCATCCACTGCCACTCAGTGTACGGAGCCCTGACGGAGGAATGTAAACCATAATATGGGCCGAATTATCACAGCACCGGCTCAGTGGCCCTGTGGTTAGAGTGTCTCCACCCTGAGACTGGGCGGTCGGGAGTTCGATTCCCCATCCGGGTCATACCTATGGGATCCAATGCCTCCCTGCTAAGCACTCAGCATCAGGGGTTGGATTGGGGGCGAGTTCCTGTGACATGCTAGCGTCAAACTAGAGACAACTAGCTCAATTGATTATCAGTCAAATTAGTGATTTTTGATTATTTCAGGTATTTAACCACCTAAAGCACAATACTTAGTAAATTTGACCTTTGGCTCTGTACTTGGTTTGCTCTGTTTTCCCTCTACACAAAACCACTTTGCCAAAAATTGCCGATCTACAGATCTGCAATTTTCGGAAGTGGCTCAGGCAGGTCATCAATATGTCCGTACACAGACTAATCTGTGGCGAGACTTGTCCTTTTAAGAATTTAAGATTTTGTTCTTTCATGACATTATAATGTTCTCATTTTGACCATAAGACCCAATTACTGAATGTCAGTCTCCAGGTTTTCTTCAGAATATCTATGACACTGATTTGCTACGGTATGGCACAGTCCACTAGCACAGTGGTTCTCGGAATGTTTATTTTTCAAGGACCCCCATAACTCTGAGAGTGTACTACCATTCGTACACTCTCAGAGTTATGGGGGTCCTAGTCTGGGAGGGTTAGCGTCAGAGCTTGGACAGCAGGGGCGCGGCCACTGCGTTGTGATTCAAATCAACAGCCAATGAAGAAAAGGGGGCGGGATCCACATGCAGTGGGTGTTGCATCTAAATAGGATCGACGGGAAGCAATTTCCCCTTGAGAAATTTCGGCCGCCATTGTTGTGTACTGCTGTTTGCCTCTCGTCGGACTTTTTAGACGAGTTGCACAGCTCTCAGACCGGTAAGAGGCGTGTCCGCTCAGATTCAGAGCGTAAGGTACATCCCGCCCACAAATACCAGGGCTCTGGCCCAGAAGTTCCTCGCCAGAGCTGGCGAAAACTTCTGGGAACTAAGATTATGGGGGTCCTTGAAACTGCACAAATGGACCACTGCACATGGTTCCATTTGTACACTCTCAGAGTTACACACCTGTAAGAACCACTGCGCTAGTATACATTTAGGGCTGGCTCTTGGTGTGTTTCTGGTAAAAAAATCTTCTCCACTCATTTATATGTCCATGGCAAAAATATAATTTTGTCCACTGCAAGCTAGCATGACGATGACCCCTGACCGTCTGTCATCTTTCAGATATAGCTCTGTACAACTACAGTGCATGTAATCCTAATGCCAGGGGTCTTCAACAGGGGATCCGGGACCCCTAGGGGTTACTACAAGGGGGGCCACCAAAGGGGGGCCATCTTTGTGTGACAGGATTTTTTTTTTAACCCTATAGCATCCCAATTCTGAGGGGAACATTCCCAAGCGGCCGCTCTACCTCCTGAGTCAGGAGGTAGAGCGGCCGCTTGGGAAACGGTACATTCCTGGTTTGGTCCCAGCTCCTCCCATGGGTTGTACAGTGATGAAGTGTTCTTGAGCAAGAGACTTAACCTCCAACTGCTCCCGATCAGCAGGTTGTGGAGCCTTGCATGGTTTCCTTGACATTAATTTTGTGCATGAACGAAAGACGGGGAGAGAGTGTGAAATGAATAATGATGGCTCTTCGTTACACCACACAAGATGGTTTTCATTTAAAAACACTGCTTTATACAAAGAAAACGTCTTCAGTGTAGATGTGTAGCCAAGGAACGCATTAGAGAAACCAAAGAATGTGACAGGAGGCAAGGACGGAGGAGAGTCAGAGGGTCAGAGAGAGAGAGAGAGAGAGAGAGAGACAGAGAGACAGAGAGAGATAGAGGCATAAAATGAATGGGTATAGAAAAGGACTCATGAAAGACTCAGCGACAGTTTGAAGAAATGGTTCAGTGAGCATGGACCCCCACCCCCTCCCCCCGGGACAAGGTGGCGCACTGGGGGCCATATTTCCTCCCGCACTATACTCCTGATGGACGGATAGCAGCACCCCGACGTTTCTGAGGCATTGCCGGCGAGCGCTTGTATTCCGCAAAGTGTCATTGATGTCTCGTCTATGCTTATTTATGCTCTTGTCAGATCGGAGGGGACTACAAAGGGTAGCGCGTTCTCAAGGCTATACACGATGATTGAAATCGCACATGCATGCACGGACGCGTGCGTGGCTTGAGAGAGCGAGAGGAAATCACGAGGCAGAAACGAAAGAATAAAGTGAAATGCGTGGCACACAAAAACACGTAAGCACCAGACCGTGGCGTGTGTGCAGACCGAATGAATGAATTTATTCGGTGATGAAAGGAAAGAGAGCATCAGCACCTCCACACATATAACAAAACACAATATCACCCGAGGATAAAAAACGCAGTAAAGCCCTGAGGCAGGGGTCTTCAACAGGGGGTCTGGGACCTCAGAGTTACGACATGGGGGCCGCCAAATCTTTGTGTGATTTGAGATTTTGTTTTTACATTAACCGCTTGAACCCTAGCATCCCTATTTTGAGGAGAACTGTAGCCAAAAATAGCAGATCTACAGGTTCACAACGCCTCGCGCTGCGAGGCGTTGTGAGCTTGTAGATCGGCTATTTTCACCCAAGAGGTTTGGTGTAGAGTCTTTGGTGTAGGTTTAAAGGAGCATTTCACCCCTGGAAGAAACTGCAATCACTCAATGGTAATAGTATTTGTAGTAGATAACAGTAGCACAATTTAAAATTTGCACCCTATGGCCATAAAAATAATGAAATCTGTGTGTTTGACTAGGTTTTGACTGGACTGCTTATTACTACAATGACCATAATGCTTTTGGTTTACTGCCCCTCCTTGTGGCAGGGGAGATTCTGTGTGGGTGTGATCTCCAACAACGACGTTGAAACAGCATGGTAGTGTTGCCATGTCTGCTTATTATAAGCGGCTTCTTTCTAAAATGTAGTTGATATTTGGGCTTGTTTCCAAATGTTTTGATTGTTGTTTAAACCAGTGGTTCTCAAACATGTTCATGTATTTTTCCACAGTCCCCCATCTGAAATTATAATTTGTGCCAGGGAGCCCCTAACAGATATTTGTCAAAAATATTCCACATTTTGCACTTTTTCCCCCTCAAGATGTTTTTGTAAATAGCAGATCTACAAGCTCACAATGGGCAGCGAAGCGTTGTGAGCTTGTAGAGCGGCAATTTTCAAATATATAGTATCCCATGTACATGTCTAGGTAAAGTTGGCCTAGTTATCCTCTTTTGGGTTTGTTTTCTTAGACCTGGTTGCTTATTTCTCTCACAATATCTGGCAACACTGACTGAAGAACGTCAACCTAGCACATGTTCATCTAGTTACATATATGTCCAAGGATTCGTTAGTGATGTCATATCACTGTCAAATCCTTGCTATCTTCATGCAGTTCTACTTCCGTGTCGCATAGTAGTGACATCACTGTCGAATCCTTGGTATTTTTATCCTAGCCTTTCGCGACGGTTTGTTTACCAGCTGCCTCTCCACGCTGTCTTTTTTTTTTCACGCTTGAGCTTATGAAACACTACACAGGATTATTATTTCATGTCAACATTCAAGTACAACTATCAGAAGATAACTCAGGTAAAGTAAAGTCTCACTCTGCAACGGGGGGCGCAGCTAATGGGAGTGACTGTGTGGGGACACCCCATTGGGGCGGTCTTTGGAGCTGGTCTGTGTGAGACGCGTCGAGACAACATGTAGTGCGGAAAAGGAATGACATAACATTTCGTGACGTAAATAACGTCACGAGAAGGTAGAAGATTACTAGATATCTCAAAACACAGATCATACACAAAAATAATAATAATTGAGTCCTAAACTTCATTACCATTGGGTCATTTTCTTCCAGGGGTGAAATGTCCCTTTAAGTCTTAAACCGTCAATACTTAATAAACTTGATCTTTGGCTCTGTACTTGGTCTGCTCTTTTTCCCTTTAAGTGGTTACATATCTGAAAATACACATGAACAAGAATCCAACACTGATGATAGTGCTGTCAAACAAGTCTATGAATCTATCCATGAAATCTATGAAAAAGTTTAATCTGCAACACAATTTTATACAACATGTACAGTAGTGGGGGTCCCTGCTTCATCTCTCTCTCAGCTAAGGGGGTCCTTGGGCTGAAAAACGTTGAAGACTGTTCTAAGGCTTATTTCCATTTCCACAGAAACTGTAGGCTACAGCATAAACAAAACAACCACATACACAGACTCTGACACAAGTAGTAGCATCAGGCAGCAGCAGCAGCATTACATTTCACTGGCGAACAGTTTGCGTATTTTAATTTACTTACCGGTATTACTAAAGCCAGGAATGGAATGAGGGCATTATAAACTAGAAGAAGCTAAACATTGTTTCCGAAAGGCAAAAATAAAAAAAAACATGATGGTGGTGCTCCTATTTAGTGCTGACACAAGCCAAAAATGCTCACGGGAATGAGCGTTTCAACAATGAAAACAATAGGTGTGCAAAGCTCCATTACATAATATTCTCCCGTGGCACCATGCACAGAGATAGGATGGTGCGCGTACAGTATTTAATGGTTAGTTGTAATTGTACAGTAGTTAAAGGTAGGGTAAGTGATATTTTTTGGTTAAAAAAAAAAGTTGTTTTGTTAAAAGCTTAAAGCTCTATATTGTGATAGTAATCATTGCTACAGGGTGTTTGTTCAGTAGCAGGTCTCCCTGTCTCTCCAGCTCTTTAATGAACAGAAAATACATTTTCAGGTACAGTAGGTGACACAATTTCACCCTAACTTTAAATAAAAAGTGAAATTCAGTGAGGCTGAAATTAGACCTTCTAGCTGTGAGGCGACAGCGCTACCAACTGCACCACCATGCCCCCTCGCAACATTGTTTTCTCACTCAACAGTAAACAAACCAACATACAGTAAGTGTATACAGGGTATCGCGCATTCCAAAAGTTACAATTTATTGACATTTAAGACCTTTTTAATTCCAAGTTGGCCAAATTGTCAAATATTACGTAAGAAAGAGGCAAACATTTTGAAAATAGCCAATCTACAAGCTCGGCTATTTTCACAATATTTATCTGTGGAACTGAGTCAAACTAGTAAAGTAAATGTAATGCCTCAACTCCTAAACTTCCAAGTGCTTGTCAGGGTGGGGGGTCAAATATGATTATTGTGGGGGGTCGCGGGCTGAAAAGTTTGAGAACCCTTGGACCGTGTATGAAAAGAAACCTTGAGACGAGAGAAGTATACCTCTCCATTATATTCTGCAGATGATGTACACATAGTTTCAGGGACGTGTTCTGGCGGTGTCTGTAAGGAGCTTGGAGTATGTGGGAGGTTCAAGGCCGTCTTTGATTTCTTAAGAATAATTATAATTGCATGAAGGCTCAATCAGAGAATGCTCAATCAAGATGAAAATGTGGCCTTTTTTTAAATACTTTCTTGATTAACTTGCAGGCAGAATAAAACATAGGCCAAGGATGTCTCATAAAGCGGTGTTTCTCAAAGTGGGGTCCGGGGACCCCCAGGGGTCCTATGGGGGGTTCCAGGGGGTCCCCAGCAAAATGTGTTAGTATAGCGTCACAATCATTTAACCCCTTCATCCATATTTTATACATTGGCTATTCAAAAACAGCAGATATACAAGCTCACAGCGTATCACTTCGTGCTGCTGTTTGGACATCTGCTATTTTAGATCAGAGATGCTCGTAGGCCTGCGTCCTGCGTCGCTGACGCACCATATTGCGAAAGGACGCATTCATGACAACTCTAGTGCGTCCATGGGACGCACTAGAGTTGTCACCACCAACAGAGAAAAATATAACAATAATTTGCGGTAAAATTAGTGGTGCACGATAAGTATCGGCCCGATAATTATAGGTCTGATATCAGGAATTATGACGTCATCCCGATAAAACCGATAACATTAATAATAGCTCCGATAATATATAATATTTGTCAGCTGTGATCTGCATGGACTCTCTCGGTTAGGCACCGTTGGTGGAGAAGTATAACTCTCCGGTTAGACACCGTTGTACTGGAGAAGTATAACTCGGTTAAACAGCGTTGTGTGGCAGCAGCATCAGCACAGCCCCTCGCTGTTAGTCTACGCTACACACACAGAGAGAGAGAGAGAGAGAGACGGCATGAGGACCTGCTCTTAAACGTGTTAAAACGTCTTGGATAGACCACTGTCTGGAATAATAACTGATCATCATACATACAGGTCTACTACTAATCTTTGTTGCTGTTGTCATCTTAAATTGACCAGCCAAAGTAAAATCCCCGACAGAGTGATGTGGTGGATTAATGTTGCCAATCAGCTGTGTAACATTAGCAGGTTAACGATGGCTCGTTGAGCCTATGCATTTGACCCTGATTTGACCACAAAGGCAATCAAAAGCACTAATTAATGGCAGCTGTAAGTAACCGGTTGTCGTCTGTGTCTTGTGTATGTTTAATAGGCAACTGGATGTTTTCTGTAGCTTAGAGATATCATAACAAGTAATTCCCTGAAGAGGTAGACCCTCTCCCTCATGCTAAACTTAAAGTGACTTATAAGGTTCCACTTCTCCTCAAAGACAACTTTATTTTCCTTTCTCAATGACAAGCCTAATATTATTATTGCATGTTGACTATGTGCAACAACTGCAAGCCAATGTTCATAGGCAGTGTCAGTATTTGTCTTCATTATTTCTTGAATTCCTATTTCTTTATTTGCCAATACTTCCACTGTAAGCCAGTGTTTTCAGTCTACACAATAAATAGTAAAAATAAATTCTACATTCATAAATAATACAAAATAAAATAATAATAATGATTAAAAGGTTCTATGATTAAATGTATTCTATTGGTCAAAGGTATGTTAAATCCACCTGTTGCCCACTACTAGTATTTCTTACCATAAGGTGTGCTAATACTAAAGATTCATATAGATTTTAAAAAATATATTTATGATTTTTTAATATATGTGTATATATATCGGTATCGGTCTTGAAAAGCAGGAACGGGTCGCACTGATCTAGATCTGCTATTTTCACAATACGTATCTGTGGAACTGAATCAAACTAAATTAAGTGCCTCAACTCCTAATTCCTCAGGGTGGGGGGTCCCCAGTTAAAATATGATTATTTTGGGGGGTCGCTGCCTGAAAAGGTTGAGATCCACTGCATCAGGATATAATGTACACAGTCACACACGCATAGAAGATATGGAGATTGGAGATCAAAGAAAACGATAGGGGGGGGGGACGTGTAATTGGGGACCCATAAAATGTCCCTGGGACCCATCTAAAAGACCACCCTTGCATCCCAGGACCCATTACATTGAAAACCTAGCAACATCACTGTTAGATTTAAAAAAGTATTTGAAAAATCTTGAATAATTTTGAATTTTTTAACACAAATGTTCTCTTTTGGGGGTCCCTGGCAAAAAAAACTATTTTCAAATTGCGTCTGCTGCCAAATACATGTCAATTTGGGGGTGCCTGACATGAAAATGTTTGAAAACCACTGTCATAAAGTGGAGTGATTATATTTGTTATTATCGGACCAACCGCCTGCCAGGGTCTTCTAATGGTCAGATAATACATTTCACTTCCATCCAGAGGTAGAGAATGTGTTTCGTAATGTATTATTTTTTTTGCATTTATTGTCTCCGCCAGGCCGTAAGGCATGGCGAGAGAGTATGTTTTACCCTCCGTCCGTGTGTCCGTCCGTCCGTCCGTGTGTCCGTCCGTGTGTTACCACCAAATCTCCGGCACCGTTGGCCCGGTCGCTGCGAAACTGTGCACACACACTCCCTGGATGCCAATTCAGAACCTCTGCCTCAAATTTTTCACATGGGCCTGTTATAGCGCCACCAGGAGGCCGATTTGTGCAAAACCCATTTTTTTCACATTATTCCTACAGTTTTTAACCAAACGTCATGCAAATCGGTACACAGTATCTCTATAGTCATGTGATCAACCCTGATCTGTCCGATTTCCCATATTCCATCCTTATTGGTTAAGGTTGCCATCCAAAGTTTGCAGGATTGGTCCGTTTTGAACAAACTGCCTCAAACCATGAACGCAGCGTGCGATTTCCGTGAAATTTCACACGCACATTCCCACTAGGCCGAGGAAGAAATGCCACCCTTTTCACATTGGCCTGTTATAGCGCCACCAGCAGGTCTAATTTAGCAAAACACATTTTTGGAACAAAATGCTTCAAATCATGAATGCAGTGTCCGATTGCCGTGAACGACCTAAGAATAAATGGCACCCTTTTCACATTGGCCTGTTATAGCGCCACCAGGAGGCCACAATAACGTATCTGACCTGGCGGAGACCTGTGCTCCGAGGAGCACTTTATCTAGTTTATTATCATCTCCACCACAAGCTTCCTTTAATACGGCCTGCCGGCAATAATTTGCACCTGGGCGGGAAAATTCCACACTTAAGAGCCTCTCAAATGGCATGAGATTTAGAAAATCCAGCAGAATGCATAATCAACACACTTATCACAAGTAGACTGCGTTTCCAGGCTGGTGTGTGCCTTTTTGATAAATAACACGTATGCTTCTATAGATGCAGAATGCCTCTGAAATGACAGGCTTAGTAAATCTGGCAGTAAGTTATATTATGAGGACAACTCTCCTATACCGGATAATACCGTCAGGAGAAGGCGTGCTCTACTCAGGGGGAGTCTTGAACAATAGTCTCCTGTAATTTAACTGGGTGCAGATTCTTGAGATACATACAATGAAAGGATTATCCGCACTCTCTTCAGTTCATTTCTTAATTTATTTTCTTATTCACAAGAGCAGCATTCTATCTAGAGCAGGGGTCTTCAACGTTTTCAGGCCAAGGACCCCCTAGCTGAGAGAGAGATGAAGCAGGGCCCCCTCTCTATATTGTATAAAATTGTGTTTCAGATGAAAGTTTTTTTTTTACATATTCTGCTCTTTTTTCCCTCTACACCTATAGCCTCTGTGCCGAAAATAGCAGATCTACAAGCTCTCAACGCCTCGCGCTGCGAGGCGTTGAGAGCTTGTAGATCTGCTATTTTTGGCTAATGTTCCCCTCAGAAAAGGAATTCTAGGGTTCAAGTGGTTAATGTAAAAAAAACTAAATCCTATCACAGAAAGATTTGGTGGACCCCCTATAGTGGCTCTGAGGACCCCCTAGGGGTCCCGGACCCCCTGTTGAAGACCCCTGATCTAGGGAAACGGACGCATTTCGGCACGTCAGCCCTTCCTCAGCGTTTCAAACAACGAGTTTGAAACACGCTGAGGAAGGCCGACGTGCACTTCAGGATATTAGTGCATACAGCGCATGTACGTAGCTATCTAGAATACTGGCTTTCTTACGGTCTCAGGTTTTGCAGCAGCAGCACATAAACTAATTGCCATCGCAGGTGATCCCTTTCTTTGAAACGTTTCACGTTTATACGGTAAGTCACAGCATTCTACGTTTTCTTTTTCAAAAACACCAATAAGTGGACCTCTTCGGAAGTAAATACAAAACACTCTCTCAGTTAACTTGAGTTCTTTTAGTGGTCAGCATTCTGCAGACACCCATACATATATCACCAAGCCACAAAAAAAGCAATTTTCTTGGCGGAAAATAAGAGCACCCCCCTCCTCCTCCGTTCCCTTCACTTCATATCGGAGACTGATTTTTCTCGCTCACAGGTATGTTTGACAGCGATCTCAGTCATGCGTGCCTCGAGACTCTCCCGATGGTCATATGAATAATTTTCTTATGAATGTACAATATTTGGATACACAATATGGGCTCATGTGTGCGTGGGCTTGCAATTGCTATAGCTTGCAAGATTGTGTTCAGACAGGAACACAAGGTTTAACCTTTACTGTGGGCATGTACAGTACAGCATGTGCTGGTCTTGGTGTGTTTCTTGTCTCTGTAGTGGGTGAAGGTTGCAAAACTAGGGTGTTACATTTCTGTGTGGAGTTTGCTTTTGTTCTCCCCGTGTCCCCTAGGGTAGGTACCCTCACAAAAACATGCAGTAATCCTGGTCTCTATACTGCCTCCCCCTGGTCAGCCGGTGGCGCCTGATGGAGGGGAAAGGAACTGGTTGGAATAACGTGTTCCTTCCACGCGCTACGTCTTACCGGGGAAACTGCTAGTAGGAGAGGATATTTTAAAGCTGTCGGGTGATAAGAAGGTTTGTTAGCTCTCATGCATTGAAGGAGGCATGAGCTCGGCTCTGGGCTCTCCCTAAGCTGGCAGAGGGAGTGTAGCTCCCAGGATTACTTGGAGCTACAATTGGCACTGGGTGAAAAAAAGTGGGGTTGCAAAATCGTGGGATTAAAAAAAAAACATGTTACATGTTCTCTGTATGTGTAAACAACCCTAACGAGAGAAGAGATAAGTCCTAATGTGCTGTGTAATGGCTTAACAGAGCCAGTGATGGAAGAAGCACTCACATGTTTTACTTAAGTAAAAGTATCAATACCCTATTGTAGAAATACTCTGTTGCAGGTACAAGTTCGGTATTCAAAATGTACTTGAGTAAAAGTACCAAAAGAATTGGCATAAAAATGTACTTAATTATTTATTAAGTACTCACTAGGCAGAAGGTCCCATTTCAGTTTTCAAATGTATACAATGTATAAAGATTCTTTGAAAATAGCCGATCTACAAGCTCGCAACGTGTTGTGAGCTTGTAGATCGGCTATTTTCAAATTGCCAAAGTATAAAGGTCTGAAGTGGTTTTGTATTGTAATTTACAAAGTACCTAGTACCAACATTTTTAAAACAATTATTGAGGAGTAAAAGTACAATATTTACCTTTGAGCTGTACTCCAGTAAAGTAAAAGAAATACCTTAAAACTTGAGTAAATGTACCTTAGTGACTTTCCACCAGCTGCTGAAAACACAGAAAGAAAGATGAAGGATGTAAAAATCAATGGGATGTGAGGCCAGTGAAGAACATGATCTACGACCAGGGAAACATGGAAACCAATAATGTCTCATTGTTCTGCTTAGAGGTGCCTGTGCAAAGCCCTTCATTAGGCCGACAGCGGTAGCCATGGCAGTATAGTCTCCCATTATGTGTTTTCCCCTACATCAATCCATTACTCCCGACCTGTATACAATGGACTCTTTCCACAGCTGGCCTTTCAACAGGAAAACACACCTAAAGGTAATAACGTGAATTGTGTGTGTTTCACTTATGTTTCTGTGTGCCAGCAATGCATGAAGGTAACTGTACATGAGCTATGCATGCTGGCTGACACACAGTAACGCCTAAATGAAACACACTAGAGCCTGACCAACGCAAACATGTTGGGGTCTGATGTCAATCCTGATTTTTGGAGAGTCCTAGACCACCGACTACCGATGGAATTGCAGATCTACAAGTTCACAATGCGTCACAATGTAACTTTTTTATTCATAAAGGTTTCCGACAAACTACCTATGAGGACACACCCCTTTTCAATGGATGAACTGTAGACCATCATCAAAGGAATCGGCAAGTCAAAATCTCCTGGACCCCAACGGTATTCCCGCCTTCATATGAAGCATGAATTATTTCATGAAGAGCTCCTCATGTTCTGCAACGAAACACACAAGGGCAAACCCACCGCCTTCTCGATATCTAGCCTCATACCTTTGACAAAGAAACCATGTATTTCAATCTGCTACATTTGAAAATCTTTGAAAACTCGTGTTAAAAAACGGGACATATTGGCTGCATACAGTAATTGCCGATACCGACGCCGTCATAAAAGCCAAATAATGGCTGATACACTATATTGGCCAAACCAATATATCAGTCGGGCTCTAAAAAACAAACCCACAATTACCATCACCTGCGTTTACCTGTCAAAATTACCACTGTGAAAATGGTCTGTTCTGCCTTTCACTTTCTTTAACTTTCTTTAAAAATGGGAAAGCATCTGTGTCATTTTAGATTTTTTTTTTGCGTTGGCTATTCAAACATTAGCATGGTCTATTTTTGAACATTTTTGAAAATTCTTGAAAGAACTACTGCTTTAGAAGTCATTTGTAGTCTTCTATATTTTTTTCTTAAAATAAGTGCATGCCACACTGTTAACTGGGATTTTGTCCCAGTCTTCACCACTAAACATATGGTTGAGCGGAGTACCTCAGGGCTACTAGTGTCTTTTCTGTTTTCTGTATTTGTGGTGCGTTGTGAGCTTGTCAATCTGCTATTTTCAGCTAAAGCTTTCCCCACGATACGGATGCTGGGGTTTAAGTGGTTAATGTCAGCTAGAAGACAAATTTAGAAGACAAAAAATACTCTACTATCGATTTGCACTGGACTCTTACCAGTCAAATCATTTGTTTTTGTTTTTTTACGGATTAAAAATCCTATTTCCTGAACCACCTGGTGCTGTAGTAAAACAAAACTGTCCATGACAAAAGTGTGACCGGCCTCACGTTTTTTTTTAAAACAAGAGCTTCTGTATATTGAACCGGAGCTCAGTAAAAAAGACATGTAGCCTATGCTGTAGCACCCAGCTTGACAGCAAAGAGCAGAGCCTCCGGACTCAGGCACGGTCAGAGACCAAGGTGCTTTGCTGTAATGTTCTGCTTCAACGGGCCGTCGCCATTCTCCAAGACACCGGGTCAAATAGACCAAATGACGGCAAAAAAAAAGAAGAAGACAGGAAATAGGCAGACGGAGCAAGTGACGGATGGATGGATGGATGGTATTTTAAAAAGTTTAAATAAATAAAAATCCCAACCTTTCATCAATTAAAAACAGTTCCAACAATTTTGAGTAAGTATTTTGTAAAAAAAAAGAAAAAAAAAAGAAGTAATAATTTCCATAAATAAATATCTTAAGGCCTCACACAGGGTACACACAGTTAAAACATTCGACGCTTGCTTTATGCATACTTCATGGGGGGGGGGGGGTGAAGCCGTTTCAATTCATTCCCTATGGAAGTCAGGTGGTTTTGATGCGCTGACGTGTCGCATGGCTTCACGGCTTCACCCCTCCTCCCCACGCGAAGTAAGCGCATCAAAACCATGTGACTTCCATAGGGAATGAATTGAAACAGCTTCACCCCCCCCCCCCCCCCCCCCCCCCCCATGAAGCATGCGTAAAGCATGTGTCGAGTGTGTTAACTGTGTGTACGAGGCCTTAGAAGTAGTGAAAATAGCAGATCTACAAGCTCACAACGCGGCACGACAAAACATTTTCAGATGGGGGTCTGCGGCCAAATAAATATAATTTTGGGGGATCCTTGGCAGGAAAATGAAAAGAACCACTGATTTAGGAGGCATTTGTAGAATCGGTCTCTCAGGTCTTAATGGGTTAAAAAAAAAGCCACATTCCAATTAGGATGGGGAGAAGGTGTACCCATACCCAATCCGTCCTGCAAAGGTGTGTAATTGCTATATGTCATGTCTCACTGCAGCCAGCAGGAGAGAGGTGAAGCCAGAGGGAAATTATTCAGAAAGAGAGGGAGGCGCGGAGTAGGGGTGTGTGTGTGTGTGTGTGTCTGTGTGTCTGTGTGTGTGTGTGTGTGTGTGTGTGTGTGTGTGTGTGTGTGTGTGTGTGTGTGTGTGTGTGTGTGTGTGTGTGTGCGCGCGTGTGTGCAAGCACGCATGTTGGTGGGTGGATGTGGGGATGGAATGGCCTCTCGAGCAACAGCAGAATTGATTATCATTCCGCAAATGTGATGATTCGTGAGGGATCCGATGCGGACCACAGAAGAGATAGACAACAAAAATATGGGGGCTATTCAATTTGTGTGTGTGTGTGTGTGTGTGTGTGTGTGTGTGTGTGTGTGTGTGTGTGTGTGTGTGTGTGTGTGTGTGTGTGTGTGTGTGTGTGTGTGTGTGTGTGTGTGTGTGTGTGTGTGTGTTGGGGGTGGGGTTGGGGGATTATTTGACAATATGCTATGAAGGATAGGCTTAAGATATGAGGGAGAGAGAGAACACGCTGGTGCAGGGATGGGACGCGCCAATTAGGCTTTAAAATATCCTGTCCTACTAGCAGCTGCTGCTGCTTCATTCAAAACACCCTCACCCAATTATGCCCTCACCTTCAGAGCTCAGATCTGACGCGTGCGTGCGTGCGTGTGTGTGTGTGTGTGTGTGAAATGTCATGCCACAGGTCTGTATGTGTGCATGGCATGCATATCGTTGCCGTCAGGTAGAAACTTTTTATTTCCATATTTTAACTTTTGTTTCGTATATTAACGTCCTACTTGATCATACTACAGCGTCACGTGAAAGCATCAAAAGTAGCAGATCCACAAGCTCGACGTGTTTCGAGCTTGTAGATCTGTTACTTTTGCTATTTTTGAATTTTGACCCTGAAAAATAACGGTTTTGGACATGTGAGGTTTACACCCGACAGAGACGATATCTTGCCTTGATTGTGTGTGCATGTTCAACCGTGTTCTTATACTGCTCAGAGCAGTGGAGGAAGAAGTATACTCATAGGGCTTAAAATGTTAAATAAAATACGTTTCAAGTACAGTATGTGTGCATTTTATTTTATTTTATTTGTGTTCAAGATTTATAACTTTTTTTTGTACAAAACAACCTAGAGAACATTAGTGGTCTCTCTAGGACTCAAAAATCTAAGACCCAGACACAGATCTGCCATTCCTCTGGCTTGCCTTCAGACGTAGCATATTAATAATGTACCATTCCACTTTGCTCAATCATAGCTGAACACGGAAGCAGCCAAGTCCTGTTCCAGACTGTCTGGTGACCAGATGCCCTCCTCCTCCTCCTCCTACTGCTCCTCCAAGCCCACCTCTAAACTGACAGCCTTTCCACCACGGAGAACAAGTACAAGACTTTTCAGTCACTGCAGAGCCCTTTAAAAGTATATCGTTGCTGTCGGGGAGAAAAACCTCCTATCTCCATATTTTAACTCATTGTTTTTCCGTGAATCAATGCCCTGCTTGATCATACTACAGCATCAAACAAATAAAAGTATCAAAAATAGCAGTGTTTCGAGCTTGTAGATCTGCTATTTTTACTATTTCAATACTGAAAAGTAACAGTTTTGAACATATGAGGTTTCCACCCAACAGAGACGATATCCTTTCACTTGTGTGGAAATTTACATACATGTATTATGTATCGTTTCATATACATTTCCTGTGAAGCACGACAAATTTCCCTTTGAAAGAAAAAATATGCTTTACAAAAAAAAAGGTTTGATATTACTAATATAGCACATGGCAGAATGTGCCAAGTTAAGAAGGCAGTTTGGAAGGACAGAGTTTGTATACACAAGCACCCTGATATTTGCAGTCTGTGGGTGGCTATCTGGGAACAGGAAAAAGCGGCGAAAGCTAGACACCCTGTCGTCTGTCTAGGAATAAACATGTTGTTTTCTTGCATCCCCGTGCACAGAGACAAATAGCAAATGCCATGTCTCCTCTGGTTTGTCTCTTCTAGTGTCCTGCTAGGAAATTGTGCCCTCTATGGTGAAAAGGATGCATCGACTTATAAACATTGCATATCAACACATCTGGTCATATTTTGTAATCGACTTTTGTAAATCACAGACTGATGCTTTAATATTTGCTTTTATGAAATATCCCAGACCAATATGATGTTATGGAAGATGCTTCTGGACATAATTGCTAGTTTGACCACTCCAACGGCTGTAAATCTTAAAATATTAACCGAATCTACAAGCTCTCAATGTGTCGCAGACGCATTGAGAGCTTGTAGATCGGCTACTTTTGCTGCACAACACGCTTCCATAGAAGAAAAATGCTGGCTTCTATTTAGATATTTCATATACATTTTATCAGACACGCCCCCCTTCCTATACAAACCCATTGTAACCTCAAACTACATTTTAAACATGTTAGATTCATTGAAAACACCTGTCCTTGGTTCTGGTGACTGATATTGTCCTTCTAATGTGTGAGGAGACATTTATTTTATTATAAAAACATTTCATGTAATATCAGTCACCAGAACCAAGGACAGGTGTTTTCAATTAATCTACTGTTTAAACTGAACAAACACTATGAGCACTATCAGAATATAAAGCAATTTAACGCAAAGAAATGTTAAAAAAAGAGCACCCCCCCAGGACCCCACTTAGAGAACCAATGGTCTACAACACTGTGAGGATGTGCTGCAGGTCGACCTGGCCTGGAGGAGGCCTTTTATAACACTGTAAAACATTTTCAGTGCCGTCCCATCGCCTCTAATGGGTTTACTAGACAGGTACATCATGATACCTGTAGTGACCCACAGCACGTTATTGTGCCGACATTGTTGGTTATTTCCAGAGGCTATGACACACAACTATGCGGGCGATTAGCTTTCATTTTGTGAAATGACCACTGAGGCTTATACTGTGTGGCTTTTCCTGACAATGGCAGAGCCAACAATGCAATGCTCTACCAGCGCAGCTACAAAAGGGACCCATTTTACTATGGATGTTTTAGAACTCAT
Organism: Gymnoscopelus microlampas; assembly: GCF_963454915.1. NCBI lineage: Eukaryota > Metazoa > Chordata > Actinopteri > Myctophiformes > Myctophidae > Gymnoscopelus > Gymnoscopelus microlampas. The sequence goes on along the minus strand of NC_139959.1, from coordinate 4,720,050 downwards.
TTGAACAGAGCAGTGGTTTTCAACCTCGCGTCAAGGACCCCCAAATTGACACATATTAGCCCACGGACCCCCATTTGAAAAGATATGCCAGGGACTCAACCATTTAGATTTCTTGGGGGTCCCAATCTACACTGTATCGCCATCATCAGTGTTCATTTAACTCTGAGAGTGTACAAATGGAACCAAATGGACCCGTTGGGGTCCATTTGGCTCCATTTGTACACTCTCAGAGTTACAGACACATAAGGGTCAATTTGGTTCCTAACTATTACTTTGTCTGGGGACCCCCTGGAACCCCTTCAAGGACCACTGGTGGTCCCCGGACCACTGGTTGAGAACCACTGGAACAGAGGATTTAACCACTAAACCTGGCAGTGTCGTAATTGCTAATACAAAGTACATATGAGTTACTTCTTTTTCAAATCCGCCCCGCTTTAGAGGAAGTAAGATTTCTGTCGAAGCCAAGCCGCCCTGGCGCTGCTGGCCGATTGTAAACAAACGCACATGGGTAATTGATGGAGTAAATGTGAGATATTATGTTATGAAAACAGCCCTCTTGTGTCTTGAACAATGTATTGTACACACTTTGGAGCTTTCTCTTTGAACCTCGCAGTAGTTTGGTGAGTCATTAATTATGTCATTATTAATAATGTCAATTACATCGAGGTGGAGAGAAGACATTTGCACTGCTGTAGGAGAAAAAAGTAGTCGGCTCAAAATCGGAACCCCCCTCAGTTAAAAATTGGTCTCTGTGCCCCTGCCGGTGAGCAGTGATAGAAGAAGTACTCACATGTTTGGCAAAAATGTATTGAGTAAAAGTACAAAAGTATTTGCATCAAAATATACTTAAAGTACCAAAAGGGAAAGTACTCATAATGCTGAAGGTCCCATCTCACAAGTTTTCAAATGTATAAAAATCCTATGAAAATAGCGCATCTACAAGCTCACAACGCGTTGCTTTGCGACACGTTGAGAGCTTGTAGATCGGCTATTTTCAAATTGCCAAAGTATATATATAGGTCTGAAGTGGTTTCGTAATAATAAAAAAGATGTACAAAGTAACTTAAGTTTTCAAATAATTATAGTGGAGTTAAAGTACAATGTTTGCCTTTGAGATGTAGTGGAGTAGAAGTAAAATGACTGAAGATTGGAAAAGTATACTAATAAGTACAGTACTTGAGTATATTTACTTTCCACCACTGCCAGTGAGCAGTACAGACACATGGTAGTGTTAGTATTGTACCAGTGAGTTGTGTAGGACCACAGCTTCTGACCCCAGTGACACTCTGATCACTTGGTTGGTGCATGATGTCACACAACCCAAAATAGCCCAGCGCTGTGAGCTCGTAGATCAGCCATTTTCGATGCTTGACACCGGCGTGTAACTTAAGTATAAATCGGGCATGACCCTATCAACATCTCTTTGATTTACACCAAGGACACATCTATTCAAAAACCCTCTTTTCTCTCTCAGGGCAAAATGCTTCATCTTGTCTGTTGCCGGCCTGCGTTCCCTCCCTCTGTCTCTCCACTTTCCTTTCATCATTCCTCATCTCTGCATCGATTTAATGTCTCTCTCGCTCTCTCTCTCTCACTCCCTCTCTCACAATTATTCATTTATTCACACCACCAATCGCCTCACAGTGGAATGGGAACAGGAGAGCCTCTAGTGGTGCAACACAGGCACTTCAATACAAGCACACCATGAACACCAAAAATATAAAGTACTGATAAGTATTTGATGTAGACCACACCCAAACAGAAGCACACTAAAAAGTGCTTTTTTAAGATCAGTAAGATTAGAGCTGAATCCAACACTTAAACGGCATGTTTATTATGTTATTACGTTTCAAATCACTGCATTGATAGTCTGTTTTATCTCCCCCCACACCTCTATAATAACTTGACAGATGGGGCCTGGATTCCCAGGGACAGAAGATAAATATCGTCTCTGTCGGGTGGAAACCTCATACTGTATGTCCAAAGCTGTTACTATTCAGGATTCAAATTCAAAAACAGCAAAAGTAGCAGATCTACAAGCTCGAAGCGCAGGATTTGAGCTTGTAGATCTGCTACTTTTGATGCTTTTGTGTGACGCTGTAGAATGATCAAGTAGGGCGTTACATTTAAGAAAAAAACACAAAAAAAGGTGAGGTTTCTGTCCAACAGCAACATTATGCATTCACTGTCGAACAAAACATTGCATTTAAAAAAAGATCCACATCTTTGTCCATAATGAAAATGTCTGAAGAGTGGAATAAAACCTGGGTGATTAAACTAATTAAATTAAATTACAGTAAAGCTGCAGGCTCACACAGAGGCTATCTTCTTTAAATTGACTTCAAGACTAGTAATACAACTGTAGATAGTATAATTGTGTTACACATGGATAAATTAACACTGAGGACTTTACTGTGTGTCTGAGATTATCAATAGTACTAAATGAAATAATAATTAAAGCAGCACTATGTACCTTTTCTCTTCTACCCCGGATTTGAACCTGGTTTCTTGCATAAGTGCTGAACGTTTTACCATTGAGCTAATAGAGCCTGCCTGCTTGCTCAGGGGATACATTGAATCTTGACCTTCAGGTCAACATTCATGTCAGATCCTGTGTCTAGGTGAGACATGACCTTTGAGACGATCTAAATGTCTCAATAGAAGAGCAGGGAGACCAAATACAACCACCCCAATTGTACAAGTTATATTGTATTAACATACTCTACCATACAGATTGGAAAAAAATACATTTTATTCATTAAAAAAAAAGTTACATGGTGCTGCTTTAACTAGGTTAATATCATATTAAAAACTACACTTAAAATACAAATACAATAGGTTAATATATTGATTTAAATGACTCCAATGACTATAACTTTAATGCCATCTTGGGAGAGTGGAGTGGCCTGTGTTGTCTGAGGCAGAGAGACTGGGAATGTTTAGTGTAAAAGTCATTGAGTGTTGTTCACTGCTACGGATGACAGAGGGCTATTTTCTGTTTTTTGTGCCCGTCCCATCCTAATCTTATAGGAATACTGCTGCCGCTCATAAATAATAACTGAATCAGCACTCTGGAGCTCTGACCCGTTAAAGTGAATTGCTGCACAGCTCTTAGGGCCTCTGTGTGTGTGTGTGTGTGTGTGTGTGTGTGTGTGTGTGTGTGTGTGTGTGTGTGTGTGTGTGTGTGTGTGTGTGTGTGTGTGTGTGTGTGTGTGTGTGTGTGTCTCAAAAAGCCCAAAAGAGGAGCATTTTTGATGACTAACCCTTCCCATCTCTCACCATACCTCATCCATGCTAGCCTCATGGGGGAAATGGCTCATAAACAGGGCCCGGATATGAATAAAGTTTTTACACAGAGAAGTTATTAATAATGTCCTGTGTCTGTTGGCGTCTGCAAGTTCTGCCAGACGAGGAGCAGCAGGCAAGGACACAAATAAAGGGGACAGCAGCAGTGGTGGAAAGTAACTACGTACATTTACTCAAGTACTGTACTTAAGTACAATTTTGAGGTATTTTTACTTCACTGGAATACGTGTAACTCCACTACATCTCAAAGGCAAATATTGTACGTTTACTCCACTATAACTAATTTATAAAACCATTTAATACAATGTGGTGGGGGTCCCTGCTTCATCTCTCTCTCAGCTAGGGGGTCCTTGGGCTGAATAATGTTGAAGCCCCCTGGACTAATGTCCATGTTACTGAGCCTTTAAACACCACAATCCACAGCTACTCCAGAGACTAGAGACAATTTTTACCCGATGAAGAGCCTTGGCTCGAAACGTTGTCAATACATTTACATTGTAGCAGATGAGTGTGCAGGTTTATTATTTTTCTTCATGTTACTTTCCAACCCAGCACCTCAACCAAGGGATGTGCGTATTCTATTAGTTTGTATATGCCTCACACAATTTGCCATCTAAACAGGAGTCTTAGATCACGGATTACCTATTTTGACCGATGTTTTGTCAAAAGTGCAAAATGTTCTAGTCAATTTGGAAACACTTAAAGTGTGACAGTCGATACCAATAAAAAAAAAGGCAAATAATGACTGATATATGGATGGTAGTCTAGGTAAGACCCATCTGGGCTCTGGGGATACATGGTGGCTGACGACTTTTAAAAGCTGTTCCTGATTTTGAAAATACTTTCTGTGATCAAATCCATTCAGTCGGTGGTGCACATGATGATCTCAGGCTGCTAACCATGAGGAATAGCAAATCGTCGCTGTCGGGCAGAAACCTCATATCTCCATACTCCATATATACGTTTTTAGTTTATTTTTTCGTAAATTAACGCCCTACTTGATCATACTACAGCGTCACACAAAAGCATCAAAAGAAGCAGATTCGCAAGCTTGTCGATCTGCTACTTTTGGTATTTTTTAATTTGAATCCTGAAAAACAGTTTTGGACATAATGAGGTTTCCACCCGACAGAGACGAAATATCACTGTCGTGGACTGGGATTTTCAACGACAGAAAACTGAACATCACTCCCAGGTACTTTGGCACAGATTTTGATACTACACAGGGTCAAGTGGAGTCTCTAAGTGGAGTCTGGATCAGGGTCAACCTGGAGTCTCAAAGTGCTTGAGTCGTGGACTTGTGTTCCAGCTATGCTGTGGCATTCAGAGAGCAGCCCTGCAATCATTACTCTGATTTTAAGGCACTCTTATGTCAAATTTAGAACAAACATGGGAGAATTCTCATTCTACTACTCTGCCACCAAAATGTGGAATGCCCTGACACCATCCATTAACCCACGCATCTGTGTCATTTTCAGATTTCTTTGGCTATTCAAAGATTTGCAAAAAATGTCACGGTTATGAGCTTGAGCTTGAGCTTCCCGGTCTTAATGGATTAAAGGAAGTGTAACACTGGTTTAGTTCAAAATCGGCCTGAAAAAACACATCTATCAGGACACCACAAGGGGGGGTAAAAGTAATTTTCCCATCTCTTTTGTCCATATAGTGTTTGTCTTTGTTGAAGACATGTATTCATCTTTCATGCCATGTTAATGAATTGAATACATACGACTGCAATGGAAACAAGTCCCCAGGATTTTTTTGTGTTATCCTCTTAGCCTTAATGTCTTACTGTACCATGTGCTGTTCACATTAACATACTGTGCACATACATCCATATAGGCTGATACATACTGTACACATCCATTATATAGGACAACTTCATCATGAACAGAACTCCTTAATGTGTACTTAGTGGAAGCTTTCTGCTGATAAATAAACCATACCGTCACTTTACACACTTCAGCAGCGGCATAATTCATCATCGGGGGAAGAAGAAGAAGAAGTGGGCACAGGGACGTGTGTCCCGTTCAATCTGCAGGAAGTGTGTGATGAATGAGGAATTAAGCTAGCTGGGAGGGGGAATGGGGGGGGCTGAGCGGGAGGTCATAGGGACATGTTGCCACAACTGACTCACACCGTGACTGAGTGGTGTCTGTCTGTATGTCGACGATGTTGCATCAGTGACTGAGCATCGACTGGGGGGAAGGACACAGAACAGGAGGATGTGGAACGAACTCCCCATTGCAGTTAGAACTGCAGACTCAATAATTTAGATAGCATGTTATGTAGACAGACGCCAGGTTCATTTGTTGACCCGGCATCCTATAGTGTGTACAGTTTTGTAAAGATTATTTATTTTTTGATAATACTTTTTAGACTGATGATAGGTCCTTGGTTTACCTATGATCCCAGATTACTACTGTATGTCTATGCGTCTGATGTATTACCTTGTGTTTACCTCTGGATTAAGAGTATCTGCTAAATGCCTAAATAGTAAACAGTGAGGATGAATTCGAACGCCAGTGTTCTGCATGGTAGCCCTCGGTGGATGTGCGGGCGCCCCGCCCCCAACAAACACCAGCGGATTGGCAGGAAATACAATACAAGACTCTGTCTGTGTGCCAGTTAATTCCCTCAGCCCTCGTTCTGAGCCTGTGTTATCCAGAAAAGCTCACAGCATACATAGACACAACAAACCTCTTATGTCCATATTTTAACTTTTTGTGCTTTTTTCTTCGTAAATGAACGCTCTACTTGTCCGTACTACAGCGTCACACGAAAGTATCGAAGGCAGAGCGCCACGTTTCGAGCTTGTAGATGTGCTGCTTTTGCCGTTTTTGAATTTGAATCCTGAAAAGTAACAGTTTTTTGGACATATGAGGTTTCCCCCCCGACAGAGACGACAAACACACGTGAACACAGACGCAGGCAGATGCCAAAAATCAGCCACCAGGGCCCCACCCAGAATGTGGTGAGTAAAATAATTACTCTCACTGATGTGGCCGTTGTTTAACCCATGCAAACCGGGAACGCATCCGTGTAACCACTTTATCCATATTTTATTACTTTGGCTATTCAAGAATAGCAGATCTACAAGTTTAGTCTACAAACTTGTAGATCTGCTATTGTTTTAAATCTTGAACATTTGTGCAAATATTAGATTTTTTTTTTTTTTAAAGGAAACGTTTGTAACTCAAATCTTTGCTTATGGGGGTCTCTGGAACAACATATTTTGAGATGGGGGTCCGCGGCCAAATACATATCATTTTGGGGGTCCTTGACATGAAAAAAATTGTGAACCACTGATATAGCAACATACGTTTTTTCAAAAAACTGTTAGGATTTAGAGGACATTTTGTAGAATATATATTCAAAGATTTTCAACATTTTTCACGAATTTTCAAAAATAGCAGATCTACAAGCTCATAGCTATGAGCTTGTAGATCTGCTATTTTTGAATAGCCAAAGAAATGACAGATGCGTTCCCGGATTGAATGGGTTAAATCGGTAATGCAGTCTAATTATTATAAGACAACCCTTTTGTTCATGATGATTGTCTCTTAAAAAAAAGAAGCCATGTAGCGTTCTATAAAGTGTTTAAGAATAAAGGAGTCATATGAATGACTTATGAACCACTATATCATTATACTATATGGCAAAACAACAGTAAACTCCAAAATGTTTTTGCTTATCTTACAATATTGTGTTCCCCAACTATTAGAACCAAACACCATTATGCACGGAGCCTACAGTAAGCGCATAAGCACCATAGTTGCTGACAGGGTGGGAAAAGGGCTATACAGCACACCATAATGTACCTTTAAAGCACTGTTGTGCTATTTGTTCATGATTCATTCAACAGTATATGTCATCATTAGGCATGAAAGGGAAATCTGTCCACATTAGACAGAATAATTGCCAGTCCATGGACAATTCATAAGCCCAAAGAGGAAAACAAATATGTCTGGGCAAAGGGTGAGAGACAAATTGAGAGACTAAAAGACAGTGACCAGAGAGCTAGAGAGTGTGTGTACAAATGGATGCATGCGGAACTACTGTATCCCATCCCTCCCTTATCCTTCTTAACATTCATAACGCCATTATAGCACCGAAAGGAGTTGGAGGAGTCGGGATGATGCATAATGCACCACTAACGAGACACAAACAACAGAAAAGACGGATACTCACTAAGGATTTTTTACTGTATGGAGATACATCACAGGAACGATGTTCTGATAGACAACCTGAACTAAGCGCTACGAGCCAGGCCCTCTCCCTGAGCCTCATTATGAAGGTAGCAGAGACACCGACAGAAGAATATAGAATGTAGGGAGGTTTTACCACTTTAATGGTGCTGAGGAGGGTGTTTACCAGTGTTTGATTTTTCTGAGAGAAATAGGCAACCAGGTCTAGGAAAACAAGCCCAAAAGAAGCGACTAGGCGAGCTTGTAGATCTGCTATTTTCAAAAGAATCGTGAAATAAAATGTGGAATGTTTGGATGGTTTTTGGCAAATCTGGTGTGGGGCTCCCTGTGCACAAAACATTTTCAGAAGATGGGGGTTAGGGACACAAATGCATATTAATGTGGGGGTCCATGACATGAAAATATTTGAGAACCACTGATTTAAATAATAACACAAAATAAGCAACTAAACTTTAGACACAAGCCCTGCAACTAACCAATATTTGCAAGCAACTTTACAGAAAAAGAATCCCCAAGTCGCTTATAATAAGCGGACATGGCAACACTAATGTTTACCACTGTAATGGTGCTGTAGAGGACCAAGATCATACCACAGGGACCCAACTCCTGACAGCAAAAACTAAAAGGTCTCCTTCCAGCCTTTATTTTGGCTGGTTTAACTCCCTCCAGAGAGATCTTCTAATTAATGAAGGTCTAAATGTTTGTCCGCAAGCACTGTTCTTTTTTTTGTTTGTTCTGGCTGTTGTGAAATAGGAGAGCCTAGTGTGTGTGTGTGTGTGTGTGTGTGTGTGTGTGTGTGTGTGTGTGTGTGTGTGTGTGTGTGTGTGTATTACTATTCATTTGGAGACCAAAAATCCCCACAAGGACAGTAAAGTACTAGTCAAACTTGACCTTGACATTTTTCTGGTCCCCTTGAGGTAAGGGCAATTTTCTTGTAGAATAATTAAGTTCAGAGGTATTGGAGTAGGCATTTATGGGTTTAAGGTTTTTTGAGGTTAGGGTTGTGGCGGGTGGGATAAAGTTGCACTGCTTTTGACATAACAACAAGTATAGCAAGTATAGGGGGGGAGGGGGGGAGCAAAAAAGCAACAGAGTTAAAGATTAAAGGGAACAGCGGCAATACATAATGTCCTTATCTATGCCGTTCTCAACACACACTTAACAAAAGGGAAAGCAAAAATGGCTCATAATATCAAGTGGAGTTACTGGCAAACTGAACTATCAATCTGCGAGAAACAGAAGGACTTCTACAATTGGCCGTGTCCTCAGCTAAATGAGACGAAATCACAGTGGCAGAAGATGTAGACGTGGTAGACATGCTAAAAGTCCACACAATCAAACACAAACACACACACACACACAAGCACACGCACAACAAATCATCATCACAGCAGATTCCAGATAGTCACAGTCACACAACATACTGACAACAAAACACGATTTGGGAGAATGGCACTGAGAAAATGTTGAGTCAAGCCCAGTCCGAAACGAAGACTGTATAATCAATTGCTTTAAATGTGTTGTCTCTTTTTACAAGAGACTAATTCCTCTGCATGGCGCCTCTGTAGTTAAACAAGACAGTGATCAATAACCTAATTAGTAGCTGTGAGTTGTGTTGCTTGGAGTTATGAGGAGCTATGTCCTACACAGGGACCATTACCCCTCTAAGAACGGTATTTACTCTGCAAGGTGTTCATAAAAATGTCAACCACCTGTTGATTTGACTATCTGAAGATCTGGATCCGCGGATCCAGTCCAGGTTTTCTTCTTAACCCATTGAGACACGAGGCCGTTCTACAAATCTACAAATGCCTTCTAAATCAGCAGTTCTCACACTTTCAAGATTTTTAAAAAATTAGCAGATGTACAAGCTTGCAGCGACACACTGTGAGCTTGTACATCTGCCATTTTTGAATAACCACCGCAAAAATCTAAAATGACACGGATGCTTTAGCCGGTTTCAATGGGTTAATGGAAATAGTCAAATCAGTTGACAATTGTATATAAAAAAAAACAGTACTGGGTTCTGTGATGTTCTATATCGTCTGAATCAGCTGTTTTTGCGTTTGTTTACGTGCTAAAAGAGTGACTTTGAGAGCTGCTCAATGAGGTCAATGAGGAGCATATTTTGAATTATCAATTTCTAATCAATGGAGCAATGAACCATTTCTTGTCCACCTTTGGAGTTACATCATCATGGCAAGGTAACTACACAACCCAAACCCCTACCAAAGTGGTCTTGCCCTTTAAGCACGACAAAGATAATGGAATAATCTTAACAATCGTGAAAATTTGTGCAAATCTTTGAAAATATAAATATTTTTTAAAGCGAAAAATGTTAACTCAAATCTTTGCTTCTCGAGGAGGTCCCTCAGATGGGGGTTTGCACCACAGCCAAATACATATCATTTGAGGGGTCCTTGACATTTAAAAGTTTGAGAACCACTGCTGTACACACACACACACACACACACACACACACACACACACACACACACACACACACACACACACACACACACACACACACACACACACACACACACACACACACACACACACACACACACACACACACACACACACACACACACACACACACACACCCCCCCCCCCCGGTAAGGGGTGGAAGGTTTTCAGCAGGGGATGGCCTGCTCTATGAATAAGCCTGGTTCCTCATCCTCCTACATCCCGCTAGGGCTCCAGCCCTCATCCCACTCCCAGTGTGATGTAAATGTCACCTCCACCATGGCTCCACCTCATTAAGGCCATGCAGCAGCATGGATCCCTGCCAGGGTGTGTGTGGACTGACATTATAAGAGGGAGAGGAGGAGCACCGCTATTCATGGTACTCCCGTGATCAGAGAGACACGACCGTATGGATTAAAGCATTATAAGACCTGAAGCCCATTCTAAAAATGTCTTCTAAAATCTGTTTTCTGAAAAACGTACTGTACGTTGCCATAGGCCTATCAGTGGTTCTTAAACGTTTTCATGTCAATGACCCCCAAAACTACATTCGCCCACGTACCAAAATATTTTCGCTGCACAAAATGCTTCCATAGAATACATGCTGGCTTCTATGGAATTTAAATGACTGAAATCAAGTCGTGGGCGACTGAGAACTGTAATCCATGCATGACCAAAGGCGCCGTTGCGATCATCAGACAAGTATCCCACTACTTGATGGATTTTTTCCATCTAGCTTGAAGCAGCGGGCTGAAGAAAACAGTGTTTTCACAGGAGATTTAATTTTGGGGGGAGCATGGATCCCCCCCCCCCTGCCCTCCCCTCCTATCCCATTGTGCCCTCTCTCCCTACAGGAGCCAGAGGAGCTCATTTCCCCAAAACATTAGCCATTGTTTGTGTTGCACACACACTGCTCTGTGCCCGCACAACACTGGAATTAACCCATTAAGACCTGAGGCCGATTCTACAAAATGTCTGTTTTTAGAATGTCTTCTAAAACAGTTTTTTGAAAAAACGTATGTTGCTATGTCAGTGGTTCTCAAACTTTTCCATGTCAAGGACCCCAAAATGTATATGTATTTGGCCAAGGACCCCCATCTCAAAATATTTTGTTCCAGGGACCCCCAGAAGCAAAGATTTGAGTTACAAATGTTCGACTGAAAAAATATATAAAAAATGTGCACAAATGTTTACGATTTCTCAAAAATAGCAGATATACAAGCTCGTAGCGCAGCACTCGGTGCCACGCTATGAGCTTGTAGATCTGCTATTTTTGAATAGCCAAAAGTGTAAAATAATGCTTTGTTAGCTCAAATCAAAAAAATTACACAGATGCTTCTCCCGGTCTTATAGGGTTAATATCCACAACCTCCACACACACACACACACACACACACACACACACACACACACACACACACACACACACACACACACACACACACACACACACACACACACACACACACACACACACACACACACACACACACACACACACACACACACACACACACACTGATGAATAGGGCTCATTCATCACCATGGGCATTGACTTCAGATCATGTTGGAGTTTTCTGCACCAGGAAACACAAAGAGAGAGAGGCCCCCACGTGCTCAATAAATCAATCTCATGTTCAATTCATGGCCTCTACTCCGCTGATGTTTTACCTCCTGTGCTCCTTTGGTACTGGTGTGGAAAGTACATGTACTCAAGTACTGTACTTAAGTACAATTCTGAGTTGGTTTTTTTTACGTCACTGGAGTATTTCCAATTTTCAGTGCTTTTACTACTCTACTCCACTACATCTCAGAGGCAAATATTGCACTTTTACTCCACTACAATTTTTGCAAAACTTTAGTTACTAGTTACTTTGCAATTACATTTGCAATTATAACATACATTAACCACTTGAGCCCTATTTTATACCTAGGCTATTTGAAAATAGCCGATCTGCTATTTTCAAACAGTTTATTACTTTTACTTTTGGTTCTTTAAGTACATTTTGATACCAATACTTTTGTACTTTTACTCAAGTACATTTTGAAATCCGGACTTTTACTTGTAACAGAGTATTTCTATATTGCATTATTGATACTTTTACTTAAGTAAAATATCTGAGTACTTTTTCCCACCACTGTCCTTTTGTAAAGCCAGGAGTTGGCTGAGACGCGGAGGCTATTGTATGATGGCTTTTTGAGAAATTAAAATCGCAAACCGTACTAAAAGATTAGGTCAACAACAGCCAATCTATCGATGTAGGGTAATGTGCAAAGATGGGAATTGTTCGCCATGCCAAGTCGCTACAATAACAACTCATAGTAATAAAGCTTACAGCAGTCATGGCTAATTACTAAACGTTAACCACTTAAACCCCATATGGGCGACCGCAGGCCCTCAGGCTCTATACTACTAACTGTCTTCTGTTATTGTGGGGAAGGCTTTTGTTGAAAACAGACGCGTCGTGAGCTTGTCGATCTGATATTTTCAGCGAAAGCCTTCTCCACAATTAGCTCCATTAAGAACCTCTCACTCCGCTATACAGCTCCCAGGTGAGGTTCTATGTCGAGGTCTCCCAGAATCGGTTGGAACGGCTGCAAAGGCTCCGCTGTTTACCCTTTTATCTACATCATATCCAAAAACTAATGGTAGATTCCAAAGTGCACGGATGTTTAAGGTTTGGTCGGGGACAAAATATTTTAGGTCGGGGCACGAAATAACCGTATAAATGGCTTATTTAGTCAGCCTGTGGCCATGTTTCCCATTCAACCCGGAAAACCCCCCTACGTCCGGTGCCAGTACTGCTCCCGGTTCGGCTACAATGGGAAAACATGGCCACAGGCTGACTAAATAAGCAATTTAAACGGTTATTTCATGCCCCGACCTAAAATATTTTGTGCCCGACCATCTTAATGGAGCTACTCCACAATAAGGATGCTGGGGTTTAGGTGGTTAAGCACGACAAAGATAACGGAATAGTATTTATTGGGGATAACGTCTTCGAGAAACCAAATGCAGGCAGGTTTCACCGGCCGCCTGTTTCAGCACCACGGACAGAGAGAGAGAGGGAGAGACTACGTCAGTGGAGAAAGACTTCAGCACCAAGGACAGAGACATAAGTGGAGTAAACTCCACGTTCGACAGACAGTCAGTCAGACAGACACTTTTTAATGATTCTGTCCATTGAACCTGCGTGGTGGATAGTTAAATACAATGGAAGTATCAATCCATGTTATTTTTTTAAAACCTGCATCACAATTTTCAATACTTTTACTTCTACTCCTCTACATCTCAGAGGCAAATAGTCTTTGAAAACTATACTACTAGTTGCTTTGTAGATTTGAATTATCATTTCAAAACATACAGTACATTAACCACTTCAGCCCTATTTAAAGTTTGGCTATTTTCAAATGTTTTTTTATATATTATATTCTATACATTTGAAACCTGTAAAAAATAGACATTCTGCATAATGGATACTTTTACTTTTGGTACTTTAAGTATATTTTGATGCCAGTATTTTTGTACTTTTACTCAAGTAAATGTTTAATTCTGGACTTTAACTTGTTTCTATATTGAAGTATTGATACTTTTACATAAGTACAAAAAATGTAGTACTTTCACCACCACTGTTTTTAAAGAGGTATGGCTTGACGAGGGGAACGCGGCTGAGCCGGTGCGTTAAGTTTTTTGTTTCTTACATCCTCGTCGTCGTCCTTGCACTGACGTTGAGATCGGGGGGTTCTCGGGTGGTCTCCGGTGGTCTGTGCCTGCTGTGGGCTGTCTCCTTGTTCCACAGCCTGTCTCAGGAGGAGAAGACTGGCTTCAGGGGGGACTGGGAGGAAGGACTCCTTCGTGTTGATCTTGCTGCCGGCGGTGAATAATCTTTGATACAGCGATGCCATTGCCTGTTATAATAATAGCCTATATCTGTCACAAACAAACCAACCGCGACTTCACTTGGATATGCACATAGTTTTGGCGAATATAACCCTCAGAGACAGTGCGGCACATGAAGCCTAACAACGTCCAAAGATGTTTGTAACCTAATGTAATCAATGAGTGAAGTTATTGGATTAGACGTCGCTCCGATTCAGTCGAGAAGAGTCGATACTGGTCCCAATAATGAGCTCCCTCTGTAGTTAAAGATGGATTTCATTCGTCTCTCTCAGACACACGGTCTGCAGCCGCGCACTTTAATAGCGTGCTGAATGCAGAATTATGCAAAGCAACATAATGTAGGTTACAGCAGCCGGGCCACGTGAAGCTATATAAAGTGTTATCCGAACGAGGGAAGGAGCCGGAATACTCGTCTCCTCTTCCCCCCCGCATTAAATGTGATTTATTATGATCATAACGGAATGGTCGGAGCTCAGGGTCTTTGCCTCATAAGTGAACGGGAGATGTGATCATTTTCTTCTAGCCTGGGTGAACAACACAACACAAACACAACACAAACACAGCTATCACAGATTTCTATGGCAAAAAAATAAGCAGACAGCAAGGTGATCAGTGTTGCCAGATTTTGTGAGAGAAATGCATCTGTGTCTCTGTATGTAAACCCTGCATTTCTGCTCATCAGAGCACCATGCAGAGAGCAACAGTGCCCCCGTGTGGCTAAACGCTGCAGAAGGATTTTTATAACAGCTACAACACACTTTTATGGAAACGCCTCTTAAATGAACCATAAAACTAGACAACCAATTAGTCGTAACGCCATTAAAACACATTATAGACCTATTAAAATAGAAAGGCAATCGAAGGAGAGGAAAAAAACAGCAAGGACGGTAAAGTTATTTGGCTTTTTAGGTTGGACAATATATATAGGCCTGTAATGGAGGTGAACTCTCTCATTCAATAATGCTGTAGTTTGGAGAGGAAGCAGATCATTAAAGTTTATGAACGATGCTTAAAACAGTTGCTCTGTGTGACTGCTCCACATTCAAGACGTTGGGACTTAACTGTAAATCAGTGGTTCTCAACCTGTGCGTCTGGACCCCCAGGGGGGGTTACCACATGATTTTGGGGGGGTCCCCAGATGACAGCTAGCTAAGTAACAATTTAAGGACTTTTAAGACCTTTATAACACTTTAAAAAAGGCCATTACTGCATCAAAAGTAATCAACAAACTATACTATAAAAAAACTGGTCAAACATTGGACAAATTGTCAAATAATATAAGAGAGAGGCAAAGTTTTTGAAAACAGCCGATCTACAAGCTTGTAGATCGGCTATTTTCACAACATTTATGTGGAACCGAGTCAAATAAAATGTCTCAACACCTACAATTCCAAGTGCTTGTCAGGGTGATGGGTCCCCAGTTCAAATATGATTCTTTTGGCGGGTCGTGGCCTGAAAAGGTTGAGAACCACTGCTGTAAATGACCTAACCAAGACGACTTAAGAGAAAACGGATAGGCACAGGATACACCGTGTAGCCCATTGATAGCTACAGGGACCATACATGTGATTATTGGGCATTATATCACATCCTCCTCCTACAACATCCCGTAAGGCTGTGTGGGTATTGGAAAGCAACAAAACAACCTCTTAGACTTTGAGAGATGGGTTCTAAATTAAACAAACAAGCCCCAATGTATGTGTGTAATGTATAGGCTATGTGTGTGTGTGTGTGTGTGTGTGTGTGTGTGTGTATGAATGCACGTGTGTAGGTGTGTAGGCATTTATACAGTATACAGTATGTAGGTAATGTATGTATGTATATGTATGTAGATCTCTTGGCAGTATAACTGGTATTTGTGAACATTCTTTTTTATATGTCTGATGATTGCACAAAAAGGGGAAGTTATCTATACTGCCCTGCCAAGGTAAAGAGCAGTAACTACGTTTTTGGACACGCCGACTTATTTGTGTATCCCAAAGGTCAAATTAGCCTTTGTGATTTTAGGGGATAAACAATTACCTCAAGAACAGATGCAAAATTAGTGTAATATCACTTACTGTATATGTCGATATCTCATTTGGCTGACCAGTTGAATCACTTTTAAACCCATTTTTCAGTGTGTTTTTTTTTCGTAGTTACTGCTCTTTACCTTGGCAGGGCAGTATAAGCCTCTAGGCTTCTAAACTTCTCCTGCACAATATGGTTGTATTATTCTTTCTTCTGTTTTTAAACTATTTATGTGCTAATAAATTAAACTCAAAACCTCAAAGCCAAAATATTGTCTGACAGAGATCCCCCCCGGCACCCTCTGTGCAATATAAATTAAACAGACATAGGCTATTCCTATGCTGCCAACATTCTGTGTGTCTTCCCTCCTCTTCACTCTCAGCCAAGCAGCAATCTCACCTGAGCTTATCTCCTCACACAGCGTGAGATTAAGTTGACAGACTAAAGCACATCGGATTATACCGGATGCTAGAATATGAGAGTCTAAAGCAGTGGTTCTCAACCTGTGGGTCGGGACCCCTCAGGGGGGTCCCCACATGATTGTGGGAGGGGGTCCCCATATACAGTAACAGTAAAGTGACAATATAAGGACTTTTAACTAAGACTTTTTAATGCCTTAAAAAAAGAAAATTAAATGAAATGAAAAAGACCATAACTGCATCAAAAGTAATCAAGAAACTATACTATAAAAACTGGTAAAAACATTGTCAAATTGTCAAATAATATAAGAAAGAGGCAAAATAATTGAAAATAGCTGATCTAAAACCTCATAGATCAGCTTTTTTCACAATATTTATTTGTGGAACCAAGTCAAACTAAATGTAACTCAACTCCTAAAATTCCAAGCTCTTATCAGGGTGGAGGGGGTCCGTTTAAATTATGATTATTTTGGGGGTCATGGCCTGAAAAGATTGAGAACAACTGGTCTACAGAACAGCAGTATAAAGGTGCAACAAAGGGAAAAAATACATAAAACAAGGCTCTCTTCTGGTGAAAAAGACAAGTCATACACCCTGAAGAAGGCCGTGGCTCTGCTACGCATGGGTTATCCCACAGTCCTCCTCACAGTTTTCAACTCAATTCAATGATTAATAGCCATCTGAAAAAAAGGCTTTTTAACTTTTTCACCCCGAAGAGTGCCTTGTTTTTTCCCCCTTTGTTGCATGTTCTGAGTCCGCAACCAAAGAGCACCTTCATTGTACTTACGTAGTTGGACTTCAGAGCACTCCAGACCTTTTCTTTTTTTCAGCAGTATAAGAGTATTGGCCTGCACTGCAGTGAGTTCAGTTAGACTAGCTCTGCTGCTGATCTCCTGAGTTCAGCCCCCTAGCTCCTCCTGTTATCCCATTCAATCCGGGAACGCAACTGTTGTCACTTTAGACGTCTTTGGCTATTCAAAAATGGCAGATCTACAAGCTCATATAGCGCGGCACCGAGTGCCGTGCTATGAGCTTGCAGATCTGCTATTTTTGAAAAACAAATTGTGAAAATGTGTGCAAATCTTTGAATATATATATATACATTTTTGACTAAAATCTTTGCTTCTGGGGGTCACAGGAACAAAATGTTTTTAGATGGGGGGGACAACATTTTGTGGGTGGTCCTTGACATGAAAAAAGTTTGAGAACCACTGATATTATAGCAAGGTTTTAAAAATGTTGAAGACATTTGTAGAATCCCCCAGAAGCAAAGATTTGAGTTCGCTTTAAAAAATATATATTCAAAAGATCTTCAGAAATGTTCATGATTTTTCAAAACAATAGCAGATTGTAGCACGGCACTCGGTGCCACGCTACGAGCTTGTATATCTGCTATTTTTGAATAGCCCAAAGTATAAAATAATGGTTAAAGCTAAACAATCTACAATGACACAGTATGCATTCCTGGATTGAATGGGTTAAGAATATAGCATCCCTATTGTGGGCCCCCAGTTCTAAGTTCAACTGGGCCCCCAGTTGAACTTAGAAAAGTTTGATAACTACTGAACTAAAGTATAATGGGTAAAGTTTAACCCATTCAATCCGGGAACGCATTTACAAAATGTCTTCTAAATCAGCTTTCTGAAAACCGTATTTGCTTTGTGGTTCTCAAACTTTTTCATGTCAAGGACCACCAAAATGATGTATTTGGTCGTGGATCCCCATCTCAAAATATGTTGTTCCAGGGACCAGGAGCAAAGATTTGGGTTACCAAAAAATATATATTCAAAGATTTGCACACATTTTTCATGATTTTTCAAAAATAGCAGATCTACAAGCTCATAGCGCGGCACTCGGTGCCGCGCTATGAGCTTGTATATCTGCTATTTTTGAATAGCCTAAGAAATCTAAGACGACACAGACGCGTTCCCGGTCTTAATGGGCTGAGTGAGGAGTTCAGCCCCCACTCTCGGCAGCAGAGGGCAGACCTGGCTTTGCTTGCTGGATCCCAGGCAAAGCCCTCGGCCCGTGAGAAAGGACTGGTTCCCATCAGCAAACCCTCTCTGCTGGGTGTTTCCACAGGCTTTATCTGATAGCACAGCTATTAGCCGGGAGGAAAGTCTGTGTATAATCAGTGATGATGGACAAAGGGCTCAATCAACCCCAGCACTTGAGTCAAAGTTTAGACCAGTGCTTTTATGTGCCAAGCCCCACCAAATTGATATGTACGAGCTCTTGTTTTATTGGATCTTGTTCATTTCATACACTTATTTGTTTTAGCTCTTGCTCATTTGATTTTCCTATTTGTCTCATCTGTTTAAGAAAGTAGGTAGCTAATATATTGCACTTTTAGTTCTGCAACTCTTAGTTGCTTATTTTAGAAGAGAATGCACTTAAGACTTCGGGTGATTAGTAGTTTTCTTGCCTACCTATGTTGAATGCACTTATTGTAAGTCACTTTAGATAAAAGCGTCTGCTAAATGACTGTAATGTAATATGTATTTGGCCGCAGAACTCCATCTGAACGTGCCAGGGACCCCCTGAAGAGAAGAGTTATGTAAAAAATATATATAATACAACTATTATTAAAACATTTCCAAACACTTTTGATATTTTTCCAAACATTTTCTAAAATAGCAGATCTGCTAATTTTTGAATATCCAACATATAAATGGATAGTGGATTATGGAAGTTGTTAAAATTATTGATTGTGATGGTGCATATTAACTACTTTTTCTGGGGACCCCCTGGAACTCCCTCAAGGACCCGACTTTGAGAACCAATGATTTAGACACCGCTAGTCAAATACTACTCAACTGCAAGTGAAAGTTGCTCTGTCAAATTTGGACTCGAGTTAAAGTACTGGAGTACTTGCTTTAAAAAAAAAACCTTAAGCATTTAAAAGTGCATGATTTAAAAACAATACTGTTATTATTCATTTAAAAAAAGGTAATGGAGTGAAAGTCACAAGTAATCCAAATAGCAAACACTCAAGTAAAGCATTGGTTCTCAAAGGGGGGTCCCCCAGGGGTCCTTTTCCAGTGGGTCCCCAGAAAAAGTTGTTACCATAGAATCACAATCATTTTAACCACTTCATCCATTTATATATTGGATATTAAAAAATAGTAGATCTACTGTACAAGTTGCAAGCTTGTACATCTGCTATTTTTGCAAATAGTTTAAAAATATCGAAAATGTTTGGAAAATCTGTGAATTCACTCGACCGGTAGGGTTTACCAGGCTAGGTCTGCGGCCAATCAGTACAGTTCTCAAGTAAATGTACTTCAACCGCCAACCGTCAACCATTGTGTGTAAGTGGAACCTTTTCATAAAGTACTCTGAGTGACACGCCACTCGCATGGTTTCATCACACACCCCGCTGTTCATGTCTGACCGGCTTATGAGGTCAACAGCCTCTGCTCTTGCGGCAAACTCATTTAGCTGTTGTCGGGCAGAAACCTCTCCATATTCTAACTTTGTGTGTTTTTTCATAAATTAACACCCTACTTGATCATACTACACTCAGCGTCACACAAAAGCATCAACAGTAGCAGATCCACAAGCTAGAAACGCGGCGCGACGCGTTTTGAGCTTGTGGATCTGCTAGTTTTGCTATTTTTGAACAACAGTTATGGACATACAGTATGAGGTTTCCACCCAACAGAGACGATTTGCTTTCCACCCTGGCACACAAACGACGTGCATCCAATGTTTGTATTGCAACAATAACCAGCCCCGAACACGAAACAACCCCAAATTACCCACAGTTCTCCATCACCACTACATGCAATTAGCCAGAATTTAATCAACACTGGCATCTAGCCGATGTGGATCCATGGGGGTCCATTCATTTATGCAGATTTCATTTTGAGTAATGCATTTTTTATGCACTTTTCAGCGTCATGTTGTGACACTCAAATCGCAACTTGTAATTTTACAAGATTTATAGTCAACGCTGCCACACATGAGTTTCAATTAGAACAATAAGCCATTGTCATCCGGAGACACATACCTCCCACAGAGTACACACACCCAGAGTGAGTTTGGAAACATGACCGACAAAAACACTCCCATACCTAGTGGGAGAAATACAATAATGTGCAAACACAGCAGCAAAATGTGTGATAAAAGAAGGTCAGCCAATGGAATAAAACCACTATAAGGACTACATTTTGTTTCCTGCACTATATACACTTATATACCGAGTGGACCTCTGACATAGACCTACTGCACATACTGTATAAACAGAGCTGCTACTGTACCTTTAAACACATTTGAAATCTGAGGCTTTTTGTATGCTAATTTATTTTAAATAGCTTTGGGAGAAATGCTGCTAATTGTCCGAAAACCAAAAGTCACTGCAAAACCTTGAAAGATTTCTGTTATTTGTTTCATAAAGCTTTATACCCACGCCAACATGTATATAAGATTGCAAAGTGACATAGCTCTGTTTAACACGATGCTGTACCCCCTCCAACTGTACAAACAGTACATTTTCTTACATTGATTTTTCTAATGTCTTGCTTTGACACTTGCTTTGGCGATGTTTTCTCATGCCAATAAATAAACCTCCTTTGAATTGAAAATGTGATGTAATTGAATTGTCATCCTCCTCCTTAAATTAATACCATATTTTTGCTTTTATTAGATTATTAGGACTGTAGTGTATGAAGTGTCGCCCATTGAAGAACCAAAAAACGAACAAAAACACAAATGCCTCTCAGTGGAGTACCAGAATGATACTTAAGTTTTCCACTTTGAATAAACTGCCCAATGGCTACGTCTTTAAGAAGCCGGCTGTGTTGTGTCTCAGTTAAATGAATCTTTATAATATGCTAGAGGTGTGCATAGTTGAGACTTGGTGGTCAGGTGTCCTTGACCACCAAGTTGCATCATACTGCATATGGTCTCTGTCGGGTGTTAACCTCATATGTCCAAAACTGTTACTTTTCAGGATTCAAATACGAAAGCATCAAAAGGTACAGTAGCAGATCTACAAGCTCAGCTTGCTGATCTGCTACCTCTGATGCTTTTGCGTGACGCCGTAGTATGATCAAGTAGGGCAGTGGTTTTCAACCCTTTTCATGTCAAGGACCCCCAAATTGATACTTATTAGACTGCGGACCACCCATTTGAAAAGATATACCAGGGACCCCCATAAGAGAAGACTTTTACGGCTTTAGCAGTGATTCTCAACCATTTTCATTTCAAGGACCCCCAGTTTGACATGTATTAGGGCTACGGACCCCCATTTAATGGCATTTCTATCTCTGGGACCCTAATTCATATTGTAAAATCAATGTTAGGTTCCATTTGTACAACAGAGAGAGTACAAATGGAACCAAATGGACCCGTTAGGGTCCATTTGGTTCCATTTGTACACTCTCTGAGTTACAGGCCCATAAGACCCTTATGATAAGGGTACATTTGGTTTCTAAATATCTATCATTTAGCTGGGGACCACCCCTCAAGGGCCAATGGTGGTCCCCGGACCACTGGTTGAGAACCCCTGAAGTAGGGCGTTCATTTACATAAAAGCACAAAAAGTTAGATTATGGAGATAAGAGGTTTCTCCTCCACCCGACAGAGACGATGTATTGCCATAATAATGATGGCTGTCACAAAATCCCAAGGCACGCCACAGTGCCTTGGCAAAACCAGGCATTTGAGAACACCTGTCATGTTTGGCAAAAAAACAAACAAACAGAACAAAAAGAAAACAGTCACAGCTGCCATTGGAAGCTCAGAGGGAGAGGCTTGTCCTGCCAGAGAGCAATTAATGAGACCACTAGAGGTGGTCAATCATCACGACGGCTTTAACCCATTAAGACCGGGACCACGCATCTGTGTGTCATTTTTTGATTTCTTTGGATATTTTTGAAAAACAATTCCGAAAATGTGTGCAAATCTTTGAATATATATATACATTTTTAACTAAAATATTTGCTTCTGGGGGTCCCTGGAACAATATTTTGAGATGGGGGGTCTGCGGACAAATACATTTTGGGGGTCCTTGACATTGAGCAACATACGTAAAAAAAAAAAAAACTGTTACGATTTAGAAAACATTTGTAGAATCCCCCAGAAGCAAAGATTTGAGTTCAAAATGCTCACTTTAAAAATATATATATAAAAGGATTTTAACAAATTTTCACGAAAAAAATTGCAGATCTACAAGCTCATAGCGCGGCACTCGTGCCGCGCTATGAGCTTGTAGATCTGCAAAAAAAAAAAATGTAAAGATATTTTTTTGGGGCTTTTATGCCTTTATTTGGACAGGACGGTAGGCTGACAGGAAATGGGGAGAGAGATGGGGGGGAGATATACAGCAAAGGTCGGAAGTCGAACCCGTGACACGCTGTCATGCTGGATTACCAGCTTATGTGGTATGCGCATGGACCGCTAGGCCAGCGGATGCCCCGTAGATCTGCCATTTTTGAATAAGCCAAAGAAATCTAAAAATGACACACAGATGCTTTCCAGTCTTAGTGGGTTAAGTAAACATTTAGAGCCAGGAGAATCAATAGCTTTTTATGTGAGATGATACATAATAAAACGCTCAATAGTAAAACGTAGACAGTATTATTATAAATATAGTAGAAGCCTCAATGAAAGCAACAGATAATGCTCGTCTTTATGTGATTACACATGCACGCTGTTGCGACTGAGTCTCCCATATAGCCGCACCATAAAGATTGAGAAGCTTGTAGAGGAAGAGGGAAATGTAGCAGAGAGAGGTCCTCTGTTACTTGTGTTTGAACATGTAACCCTTATTTATTCAATGACATTTGCACAGCACATTTGCACTTGTATTAATTTGCACAGTTACCTTAGTGCAATATGTTTGAGAAACGCAATATATGTAATTTTATTGTTTGGTTGAATGCTTAACAATTGCCCGTTATGTTTTCCCAGTATGATTGGGCCGGACCATATTCAGGATAGCAGAGGGGGGTGTGATGTGCAGTATAATAGTCAGTCAGCAGGGGTGGGACGATATATCGATATCGTGATACTTCCTCCCGCGATAAATAATCGATATTCATTTGTGATACGTTGTTTTTCCGACTCTGTATTTGTGTGATGATGATTTTAAACTGTTTGGTGCTATTTTATGTGTTTATGAATTGAATACAAGGACTATCGTGATATATCGTTGGTGAAATTTCATGCAATATATTGTGATATCGCAATATATCGAATATCGTGATATTGTTGTTATCGAGGGCCTAATATCGCCACAGATATCGTATCGTGAGATACCCATATCGTCCAACCCCTAAATAGTCAGTAGTATCATGGTCAGTATCATGTTAGTAGCAATTGGTAGCATGGTCAGTATCATGTCAGTGTCATGGTCAGTATGTCAGTATCATGACAGCATCATGGTCAGTATCATGTCAGTGTCATGGTCAGTGTGTCAGTATCATGACAGCATCATGGTCAGTATCATGTCAGTATCATGGTCAGGACCACAATGGAAACAAGTCCCCAAGACTTTGTTTGTGTTATCCTTTTGGCCTAAATGTCTGACTGTACCTCGTGCCGTTTACATTTCTGACTAATAAAGTATTCAATCATGTCAGTATTATGTCAGTATCATGGTCATGGTGTGTGTGTGTGTGTGTGTGTGTGTGTGTGTGTGTGTGTGTGTGTGTGTGTGTGTGTGTGTGTGTGTGTGTGTGTGTGTGTGTCCATCTCCTGGATGAACATAATATAGTCTTTCACATTCATTGCATATGGTGATTTTTAACCGGGAACACTGAGGGTGTGACAATGATTAAAAAGAAATGAGTGAAAATGGTGATCAGCATTTTTATATGTTCACGTGCCTAGTGGGGAGGAAATCATAAATTCTTGAGGCAATCAGATGAAAACACACTATTTATGATTCAGGAAAGTTGTAAATCGGTCATATTTGACCGGAACACTGCAGGAAGGTAAAATCGTTACTCGCAATCATTTGTATGACAATTAATCGTCAACTTAAATGTTGTAATCGTGACAGCCCTATAAATGTCCACCACTTCTAATGACAGAAACCGAGCTGGATTGTAGTGGGTACATAAAACCTTCAGAGGCCCTTATTTTGCTCCAAAAAGTAGCATCAGCGGTCCGGGACATTACAGCTACAGGCAGTGGTGGAAAAAGTACTCAAATGTTTTACTTAAGTAAAATTATCAATACTGCAATGTAGAAGTACTCTGTTACAAGTAAAAGTCCGGAATTAAAAATTTACTTGAGTAAAAGTACAAAAATATTGGTATCAAAATGTAACAAAAGTAAAAGTACTAAAATGTCTGTAAATAGCAGATCTACAAGCTCACAACGCATCGCGATGCGACGTGTTGTGAGCTTGTAGATCGGCTATTTTCAAATAGCCTAGGTATAAAATAGGGCTGAAGTGGTTAATGTATGTTTTATAATGTAACAATTTATATCTGCAAAGTAACTAGTAACTAATGTTTTTAAATAATTGTAGTGGAGTAAAAGTACAATATTTGTCTCTGAGATGTAGTGGAGTAGAAGTAAAAGTATAGACAATTGGAAATACTCCAGTAAAGTAAAAGTACCTCAAAATTGTGTACTTAAGTACTTAGTTACTTTCCACCACTGGCTACAGGGGTTGTTGGGAGGGTAGGGCTGAATGAGCCCAGATACTGTATGTCCTGTTCTGGGGAAAGGGCCAGGCTTAGTTCTAGTATGAGACTACAGGAGTTGTTGGTGTGTGTTTGTGTATGGGGAATAACATGACACGCCAGGCGTTGCTTCACTGTGCAGGCATCAAAGCAAACGCATTCTACTGTCATGCCACTGAAATGTGGAATGCTCTACCAGCAGCTATCAGAAAGTGTGACTCCCTACCAGGCCTGGAAGTTCCTCATTTTAGGGGCAAAGCCACTTGGGCTTTGGTGCTGTCCATTTTTTGAGGGCACAAAACGGCCAAATGCCAGGACTGGAAGGCCATCAAATAAAACAAGATTTTAGTCCATCGGAATAATTAATTTAATTTAAGGGTTTAAGGATGATTTAAAATGTAATATGTAAACTATCTGCAGTGAAATAAATAAATAATGGTATTTACAATCTAATCCATGCTCAGCCCTGCACCAATCAAAGTCACTGGATTGGTTTAATGATGGGGACTCAGGCAGGTTAAGAATTTAGAATATCAACAAAAAACACTGGTGTCTACATGACAAGAAAGAGACACTGGTGTCTACATATTGACAATAAAGAGACGATGGTGTCTACATATTGACAAGAAAGAGACACTGGTGTCTACATATCGACAAGAAAGAGACACTGGTGTCTACATATTGACAAGAAAGAGACACTGGTGTCTACATATTGACAAGAAAGAGACACTGGTGTCTACATATTGACAATAAAGAGACACTGGTGTCTACATATTGACAAGAAAGAGACACTGGTGTCTACATATTGACAATAAAGAGACGATGGTGTCTACATATTGACAATAAAGAGACACTGTCTACATATTGACAATAAAGAGACACTGGTGTCTACATATTGACAATAAAGAGACACTGTCTACATATTGACAATAAAGAGACACTGGTGTCTACATATTGACAATAAAGAGACACTGTCTACATATTGACAAGAAAGAGACACTGGTGTCTACATATTGACAAGAAAGAGACACTGGTGTCTACATATTGACAATAAAGAGACACTGTCTACATATTGACAAGAAAGAGACACTGGTGTCTACATATTCATAAGAAAGAGACAGAGGAGAAAGTGGTAGTCAGCTGGGGCATTAAGGCCACTGTGACCTCAGGGCATGCAATTTTTTTGAGGGGGACAAGGCCAAACTGAGGGGCAGTGACGCCCATGGCCTTCGTGGCCTCCCTGACATTCCTGCCCTGCTCCCTGACCTCCTTCAAAACCGCCATAAAAGAGCACCTGGACCTACAGTACCGTAGACAAGTCTTCTAGCGTGCCAAAAGAAATTATCCCCCCAATGCTTTTCTGTAAATATACTTTTCCTGTTATGTCTTGATGAGTTGAATACACAGGACCACAATGGAAAGTGAGCATGAATAAAGATACTAACAGAGCAGCCCCATTTTAACCAGGTTAGGTTTATAGGATTAGGTCTTTTGAGGTTAGGTTTATACCTAACCTCAACGATGCGTTGTGAGCTCGTACATCTGCAACTTGGGCTAGTTTTGGGCTACTTATTGCTATTTTCAATGCCATCCTAACATTTTGGTGTCCTTACAAGTATAGCAATACAAGCGTGCGTGTGTGCGTGCGTGCGTGCGTGCGTGCGTGCGTGCGGTCCGAAGCTCGTGTTGAGTGACAGGGGGAGATTAAAGGTGCTGGAGCCTGAAAGTGTTGAGCTAAAAACTAAAAAAAAAGCCAAATTAATCGGTGCTGCCCGTCACGCTGACTGCCACACACACAACCACTGCCTCGCATCCAGTGACAGCCAGCGTGACTGACACCTCCATCTGCTATAACCACCATTTGTCGTGACAACTCAAAGACTTACAAACCGACACAGAAAAAGAAAGTTTCAATGAACTTTTTTTTCCTCCCCTTTTTCTTTTCGCCTATTCTGCAGTTTTTATGGTGCCTCTTATCAACAGTGGAATTCTCACTACAAAACTGACACACAGGCATTGCAAATTGAGTCCAAATCCTACTTGGAATGGATGAGATAAAGTTCACGGCAAATCCGGAGGGACAGATGGAGAGCTGAAAGGTAGAAATCGTTGCCGTCGGGACAGAAACCTTGTATCTCCAAATTCTAACTTTTTGTGTTTTCTTTGTAAATTTAACGTCCTACTTGATCATACTACAGCGTGACAAAAGTATCAAAAGTAGCAGATCCGCAAGCTCAAAACGCGGTGCGAAGCGATGAGTCGTGAGCTTGAAGATCTGCTACTTTTGCTGGTTTTGAATTTGAATCCTGAAAACTAACCGTTTTGGACATATGAGGTTTCCAACCGACAGAGACGAAATGGAGAAAAAGCACGGGATTGTGGGAGGGCGGGGGTGTAAAGCGACATTTATACTTAGCTGCGCACCAGTGTCGCGCAAACCCGGAAACAGCTGATTTACAAGCTCACAACTCGTCGCTACGGGGTGGCGTTGTGAGCTTGTAGATCTGCAATGTTTTGGTGTGGTGCAACACGACAATGCACAAATTAATCAAGTATAACTCAAAGCAGAGCTTGTAACAGGGAAAGAGAGACACACACAAAGGTAATTTGCCGATGCAAGGCCGGCCGGGGAGGAGCGTGGGGGGGAGAAAAAATAAATGCATTTCAGTTAACCCATTCAATACGGGAACGCATCTACAAATGTCTTTTGATGTCTTGTCTCATTGAATCACATGTTGCTATAATATCAGTGGTTCTCAAACGTTTTCATGTCAAGGACCTGGAAATACATTTGGTCGCTGACCCCCATCTCAAAATATTTTTTAACCCCCGAAGCAAAGATTTGAATTAAAAAATAATATATATATATCCAAAAATGTGCAAAAAAAAACACTTAAAAAAAGCATATCTACAAGCTCATGCTGCTCAGTGCCGCACTTTAAGCTTGTAGATCTGCTATTTTTGAATAGCCTAAAGCAGGGGCTTCAACGTTTTCAGGCCAAGGACCCCCAAGCTGAGAGAGAGATGAAGCAGGGACCCCCTACTCTATATTCTATAAAATTGTGTTTCAGATTAAAGTTTTTTTTTTTACTTAGTCTGCTATTTTGTCCCTCTACACCTATAGCCTCTTTGCCAAAAATAGCCGATCTACAAGCTCACAACGCCTCGCAGCGCGAGGCGTTGAGAGCTTGTAGATCTGCTATTTTTGGCTAATTTTCCCCTCAGAAAAGGAATTCTAGGGTTCAAGTGGTTAATGTAAAAAACTAAATCCAATCACACAAAGATTTGGCGGACCCCCTATAGTAGCTCTGAGGACCCCCTGTTGAAGACCCCTGGTCTAAAGTATAAAATAATGGCTATAGCTAAAAAATCTAAAATGACACATTCTGTATATATGTTCCTAGATTGAATGGGTTATCTCAGACTGTTCTGTTGATGTGGATTCCATTTCTCCAGACAGGGCCAGCTGAATAATTTCACGTATGGGCTGAGATGGTGGTCCCCACACACACACACACACACACACACACACACACACACACACACACACACACACACACACACACACACACACACACACACACACACACACACACACACACACACACACACACACACACACACACACACACACACACACACACACACACACACACACACACACACACACACACACACACACACCTACTGCTGCTGCTAGAGTGCCAAGGGGGTTGATTTGTCATTCCGGAGGCTCTCTACAGAAACAAGCCCCAGCATACAGGATGAGGATGCGGTCCTGTGTGCTCACATGGTCTGATGGGCCGATGACGGTGACTGGTGTGTCTGAGGTAAGGGTATATATGGCCCAAATTGATATGTATTTAGCCGTGGACCGAGCCCCCCCTGCCCCCACCCCCCCCCCCCATCTGAAAAATGGACCTCCCCAGAAGAGCATAGCAGATATACAAGCTCTCACAAGCATGTCACTTCGTCCCGCGCTAAGAGCTTGTAAAACTGCTATTTTTCTAATAACGAATGTACGAATGGATAACATGGAGAAAATGATTGTGACGCTATATTAACTCATTTAGCTGGGGACCCCCTGGTACCCCACTTTGAGAAACAATGGTATGGAGTATGAAACAGCAGAAATCTGGCTTCAGGATGCAGTTGTACTTGGTTCATAGTTTGTCGTCGTCGTCGTCGTCCCCCCCGCCGCCACCGCCGCCATATTTTCTTGTTTTGCTGCAAGCAATCCCGACTGCAATATGTCACGCACACACACACACACAGCTCTTTTTTTATTAGCCCACCCAGATGTCCTCAAAATATCGTTGCTGTCGGGCTCCTATCTCAATATTTTAACGTTTTGTGTTTTTCCGTAAATTAACGCCCTACTTGATCACACTACAGTGTCACACCAAAGCACCAAAAACAAATGAATTTGAATCCTGAAAAGTAACAGTTTGGGACATATGAGGTTTCCACCCGACAGAGACGATTTGCTTTCCACCCTGGCACACAAACGATGTGCAAGCAATGTTTGTATTGCAACAATAACCATCACCAATATTATAAGCATTCATCACTATAACCCACAGCCCTGAACACCAAACAACCCCAAATTACCCACAGTTCTTCATCACCACTACATGCAATTAGCCAGAATTTAATCAACACTGACAGCTAGTCGATGGGGGTCCATGGGGGTCCATTCATTTATGCAGAGTTAGCTGCATAGACTAGAGCTAACCCTAACCCGATTCTACAAATGTCTTCTAAAACAGTTTTCTGAAACACTTATGTTGCTATATCAGTGGTGCTCAAACTTTTTCATGTTTAGGACCCCCAGAATGATATGTATTTGGCCGCGGACCCCCAAAATGATATGTATTTGGCCGCGGACCTCCATCTCAAAACATTTAGTTCCAGGGAGCCCCAGAAGCAAAGATTTGAGTTAGAAATGTTCGCTTGAAAAAATATATATATTCAAAGATTTGCAAAAATGTTCATGATTTTTCAAAAATAGCAGAACTACAAGCCCATAGCGCGGCACTCGGTGCCGCACTATGGGCTTGTAGATCGAGACGATAATGTTGTTTCTGATGGTGGTGAGAGGTAAAAAAAAAAAAAAATAAGAAGAAGAATGAGGGGATGAAAGAGGGGTGATAACTAAATAACAGAAAGAGGGCAGAATGGAGAGAATAAAGAGAGAAAAGTTATAAGTCTTTGCCTCTTAACAAAACACGCTAGAGACGCGCACAGTTGCAAATTACGACCAAAACCTGCGACCATTCATTCGTCTCTGTCGCGTGGAAACCTCATATGTCCAAAACTGTTACTTTTCAGGATTCAAATTAAAAAACATCAAAAGCAGCAGATCTACAAGCTCGAAACGCGTCGCTTCGCGCCGCGTTTCGAGCTTGTGGATCTGCTGCTTTTGATGCTTTTGTGTGTCGCTGTAGTATGATCAAGTAGGGCGTTCATTTACGAAAAAACACAAAAAGTAAAAATATGGAGATAGGAGGTTTCTGCCCGACAGCGACGATCTGATGGCTTTTTAATATGTCATGGTAGTGGATTTCAGTCACACCGTTTTGAGTATGCGGGTCGATCGGATTGGGCACAAAACTTTATTCATTGCCTTGCTGTGAGAAAATAAAATCAATGCATTTAATTCCCCATTATTCATTTCCCCACACGGCTTTACTTATATTTAGTATTCAGGCCAGGAGAATGAAATGGCTGGGTGAGTGACAACAAAATACAGCAGACTTAAAGTAATTATTGATTTATCTGGAGAGAAGTATGACTTAAAAGGCCATCGCGAAAGCTGTACTGGTGAAAAATGCCCTCCTCTTTATTGTGTACCACAGTCAATCATTATGTCATTTCAACAGGAGGAAAATAATCAATATTGAATTAATTCTTTTTTTTCTTTTTTTGAGTCATATCTCATATTTTCACAGCATTCATCTATCACTGAAAACAAAATGATTCTTGACCGATACGAAGCCAGAGAATATTTCTATCAAAACTATTTTTGAATTGCGAGAGTGTTTTCTTTCTCCTTTTTCTGAACCTTCCCTCAAAGAACATTTTGTTTGACTAGACCAACAAACGAAAACATTGCCCGACCCCATTAAAACATGAGCCTCATCCCTGTGATGTGCTCGCCACTGTTCAGAGACAATTGTTTGAAATGAGGTGATGTTATCATGAGGGGGAAGCCATTTGCGTTTGGTAAGAAATTGGGCTCTTCCTTACTTCCTTCACAAGTCTTACCAACTATACTAATTAAGGCTCTGTTCCATTTAGTTTAATTACAAGGACCCCCATAACTCTGAGAGTGTACAAATGGAACCAGATGCTTCTATTTGTACACTATCAGAGTTACAAACCCGTAAGAGGCCATTTGGAACCCCCTCAATGAACCATGAGGGTCCCTGGATCACACTTTGAGAACCACTGGTGTAGCAGAGTGTTTCCAGTGAGCCAACATGCACAATATCAGCACCCTGACTCTGTTTGACCAGAATGGAACACAACCTTGAGAGTTAGTGTCATTACATGTATTAGGTGAGAGTTAGTGTTATTACATGCTTAAGGTGAGATTTAGTGTTATTACATGCAGTAGGTGAGAGTTAGTGTTATTAGAGTACATGCATTGGGTGAGTTAGTGTTATAACATGCATTAGGTTAGTGTTATTACATGTATTAGGTGAGAGTTAGTGTTATTACATGCTTAAGGTGAGATTTAGTGTTATTACATGCAGTAGGTGAGAGTTAGTGTTATTAGAGTACATGCATTGGGTGAGTTAGTGTTATAACATGCATTAGGTTAGTGTTATTACATGTATTAGGTGAGAGTTAGTGTTATTACATGCTTAAGGTGAGATTTAGTGTTATTACATGCAGTAGGTGAGAGTTAGTGTTATTAGAGTACATGCATTGGGTGAGTTAGTGTTATAACATGCATTAGGTTAGTGTTATTACATGTATTAGGTGAGAGCTAGTTTAGTTGAGAGTTAGTGTTATTACATGCAGTAGGAGAGTTAGTTTAGGTGAAAGTTAGTGTTATTACATGCATTAGTTGAGAGTTAGTGTTATTGCATGTGTTAGGTGAGAGTTAGTTTAGGTGAGAGTTAGTGTTATTACATGTATTAGGTTAGTGTTATTACATGCATTAGGTTAGAGTTAGTTTAGGGTGAGAGTTAGTGTTATTACATGCATTAGGTTAGAGTTAGTTTAGGTGAGAGTTAGTTATTACATATATTAGGTGAGAGCTAGTTTAGGTGAGAGTTAGTTATTACATGTATTCGGTGAGAGCTAGTTTAGGTGAAAGTTAGTTATTACATGCTTAAGGTGAGATTTAGTGTTATTACATGCAGTAGGTGAGAGTTAGTGTTATTAGAGTACATGCATTGGGTGAGTTAGTGTTATAACATGCATTAGGTTAGTGTTATTACATGTATTAGGTGAGAGCTAGTTTAGTTGAGAGTTAGTGTTATTACATGCAGTAGGAGAGTTAGTTTAGGTGAAAGTTAGTGTTATTACATGCATTAGTTGAGAGTTAGTGTTATTGCATGTGTTAGGTGAGAGTTAGTTTAGGTGAGAGTTAGTGTTATTACATGTATTAGGTTAGTGTTATTACATGCATTAGGTTAGAGTTAGTTTAGGGTGAGAGTTAGTGTTATTACATGCATTAGGTTAGAGTTAGTTTAGGTGAGAGTTAGTTATTACATATATTAGGTGAGAGCTAGTTTAGGTGAGAGTTAGTTATTACATGTATTCGGTGAGAGCTAGTTTAGGTGAAAGTTAGTTATTACATGTATTCGGTGAGAGCTAGTTTAGGTGAGAGTTAGTGTTATTAAATGCATTAGGTTAGAGTTAGTTTAGGTGAGAGTTAGTGTTATTACATGCATTAGGTTAGAGTTAGTTAAGGTGATAGTTAGTATCATTACATGCATTAGGTTAGTGTTATTAAATGCATTAGGTTAGTGGTATTACATGCATTAGGTTAGAGTTAGTTTAGGTGAGAGTTAGTGTTATTACATGCATTAGGTTAGAGTTAGTTAAGGTGATAGTTAGTATCATTACATGCATTAGGTTAGTGTTATTACATGCATTAGGTTAGAGTTAGTTAAGGTGATAGTTAGTATCATTACATGCATTAGGTTAGTGTTATTACATGCGTTAGGTTAGTGTTATTACATGCATTAGGTTAGAGTTAGTTAAGGTGATAGTTAGTATCATTACATGCATTAGGTTAGTGTTATTACATGCGTTAGGTTAGTGTTATTACATGCATTAGGTTAGTGTTATTACATGCATTAGGTTAGTGTTATTACATGCGTTAGGTTAGTGTTATTACATGCATTAGGTTAGAGTTAGTTTAGGTGAGAGTTAGTGTTATTACATGCATTAGGTGAGTTAGTGTTATTACGCGCATTAGGTGAGAAATAAAAGGTCTCAACTAGGGGCCATAATCGCAATTATCGTTTATCACGATTAAAAAATGCTCACAGTAATCATATCGCAGAGATTTTAATTTGTTGTAAAATAATCTGTTGTACACTGTACCTGAGTTGGCTCTGTACTTAGACCACTTTTTCCTCGTCTATTACAAATCTCTTCGCCAAAATAGCAGATCTACAAGCTCACAACACATGGCAACGCGCAACAAGCTTGCAGATCTGCCATTTACAAGCAGGGAATATTCTATAACAAAAGTGCCATTTGAAGAGTTTTAAAGCATGTTTTGATCATCGTGATAATATCGTTAATATCATATCGGCCCATCCCTAGTCTCAACATGAAGCCTGTCAGGGAGGTATTTGGGGGGTGACACGGTAAGCTGTGGATCAAATCCAAAAGATCAGTAACAGGTTAAAGCCGCGGCCCCTGGCCGTGTGTGAAAGAATCAAAGGCCTGAGGCTGGGCCCTAGGATATGATGGAGCAGTGGCGTGCTGCAGCCTGTTGGGAGCCCCACGATGAAGACCATTAAAAAGGTGTATGGATACCAGGAGGGAATTATAATAGAGGGATGAATGGTGGTTACTGCAGCAAAGAGCAGAAATCATCCTCCTGTTCCCTTGATATTATCAGGTTGCTTCCCACAGACCCTGAACGACAGTCATCAAGACACTCTAGGTCTGCTGCCACTCTTATTTATTTTAACCCATTGAGACCTGAAGCCGATTCTCCTAAATCTCAACAGTATTCTGAAAAACGTATGTGGACGCCCATCAAAATATTTAGTTCCAGGGACCCCCCAGAAGCAAATATTTGATGTAAATGTTCACTTAAAAATATATATATTCAAAGATTTGCACACATTTTCACGATTTTTCTAAAATAGCAGATCTACAAGCTCATAGCGCGGCACTCGGTGCCGCGCTATGAGCTTGTATATCTGCTATTTTTGAATAGCCCAATGTGTAAAATAATGCTTTTTAGCTCTATTCTAAAAATGACACAGTTCCAGGTCTTAATGGGTTAAAAACACAATTAACTCACTGAGTGCCATTAACGTGTTTCACGTGTTTTTACCGCTATGGCGCTGGGTGCCATTAACGTGTTTGACGTGTTTTTGAAAAAATAGTAAATATAGTGATTGAGTTACTTTTCTTTTTTCTTTCTCTTCTGCACCGCAATTGCATCCATTATTTATTACTTATTTTGTTTTATACATTCTAATGTCAGTATATAATTGTGTTTCCTTTGCCTGAAGTTCTATGTAAAGCACATTGAATTGCCTTGTTGAAATAATATGCTATACAAAAGAATTGCCTTGCCTTGTAAAATAACAGCGGTAGCCATTCATTAGGATCTGATCCTGCGTGGGTCTTGCAATTACCCATCACATAGTACTGTAACGGTTGCAGGCTTGTCAGTCTTTGTGGAATGCTGGGACAAGAGCTGAAGAGGCATATTGCAGCAGACAACTCAAAATGTTTCACGCACGCTGGCTGACAGATCATTCTTTGCACCTTTCCAGTGTTTGAAATAGGAAGGCATTTTCCATATTTTTTTTGACAACATCCCTTAGACAGGGAGCAATAGTTCAGCAGTCATGCTGTCAGCAGTAAAATGGGTGACGTCTACTGTACATATAAACCACACACCTGTGACAGTCGCATTACAGCATGCTCACGAGATGAACAGCCAAGATAGACAATTGGGCCCTCATCCCTTACGCTTAATAATCTTTTTTGGCATTTTTTTTACTATTTTGAAAAACATTTTAAAATAGTGAAAATCGGTAGAACCCTCAGTGTGTCTGTTGGGGTTGGAAAACGTTCCTGAGAAAGTTACCAGCCTTGTCTGTACTGTGTCGAACCACCTGGATTTGAACCCGGGTCTCCTGTGTGGGAAGTCAGACATCATCTCAGAGAGGTGGAATCGGCCCAGCCGTGGCCAAGGGAGACATTAGGCTTCTTGGCTTCACACAGGGCTACTTTTGTTTTGCTACACATGCCGATGGCAAAGCCAGAAGTGTGGATAAACAAGCAAAGCAGAGATGAGCCATGAATTCTGTATCTACTTAAATGTGCAGGCAGAAGGTTCTGTGTCTTGCTCAAGCACACTTTGGCAAAGAAACATACTGTAGGAGTAAAACTGGACCTGCATTAGCCTAACAGCTGCGAGACATAAACATTACAATGTGTTCTCAATTAGTCCTCTGGGCCCCAATTAATACCATCTCTCCACACCGTCAATAGAGCGTATAGCCCTCCCTATTGTGGTCATTATGTGCTTGCCTGCTGGTCAAGGTAGCTACGCAACAATTGCAACTCTCCAAACTCCCACAGAAATGCCACTAGCAAGGCAAGGCCACTTTATAATAAGTGCGGTTATGTTTCCATACAATTACGCCTCCCCCAAAACTGGCGGGCTGAAGCACCCGTGGGAGAGCTTCTGCCACGTCAAACCAATATTCCGTCAAGAGTGCAGACGGGGCAAAAAAAACTTTTGACAGCCATGTCGCAAGGTTCAAGCAGGGGCTCAAATGAGCGAATAACAGAATATCAAATATGAGCAGGGACTGCAGGGCAGGCTGACTTGGCAAGAAGACATATGGGGGCACGCTTGATTTAAAAATCCCCACCCCAGGAACCTAGAGAAGCGGGCGAAGAGAGTTATGAAGTTATTATGCGTGCCCTGGAGGGGCAGAGATAGCCCGTCGACAAAACAAATCCCTCGCCGCTGTACCCAGCAGCACCCATGCAAAAACTACACCACTATACACCCTGCGTCAGTCAGAATAGCCTGGCATGGCCAGACTCATATCACTGCGTAGTGGATATTAGTCTGGAATCTCTGTGTGGAACCGGCATTTCTAAGGGGCGGATTCCAAAAAGTTCCTCCGGTGATAAACCCGCCCCATATTTGCCCTGATTGGTGCCCGTCAACTTCGGGGGCAGTGAACTCCAATCACAACCGTGCGGGGACAGACCAAATCTGCCGAGGGCATTATTTATTTATTTTTTGCACTGGCAGATTCGTCTGGTTTCCAGGCTATAGCATCAGAGTGCCCGGTGCCCAGAGCAACAATGCAGGTGGGCGCATTCAACTCATCGCAGTCCTCGGGCAGAAACCTCTTATCTCCATATTCTAACTTTTGTGTTTTTTTTGTAAACTAAACGCCCTACTTGATCATACTACAGCGTCACACAAAAGCATCAAAAGAAGCAGATCCGCAAGCGGACAACGCGTCTTCGAGCTTGCTGATCTGCTACTTTTGCTGTTTTTGAATTTGAATCTTGAAAACAGTTTTGGACATGACTGTATGAGGTTTCCACCCGACAGAGGTGATATGTAGGCAGTCAGACGCGTATTCAGAAGGTGGATTACGAAACCTGATACTTTCTTCCCGACAGCCACATTTTGACATTCACATGTTGTTATTGTCGGCATCCACCTGCAAAGTAACGCTTCTCAGCGTGACATCAGGTAACACGTATCGGCTGCTCAGAATAACACACCACAATAATGACAAAACGGATTAAATCACACACTAGATTGAAAATCTATCAGCATCACAATATAGGTGCACCTAATTGTTCTGACCACTAATTAAAGAAAGATGATTCAAAGTCCAAGCGACTTGTTATAGCCGCAGACAGTCCAAAGCTGTGACTCCGATACTTCCCGAAGCGTGCGGTATGGTTACGCTTACCATTTTGGAGGTGGTGGTGGTGTCAATGTGGTGGGTGGCTATTAGCATGGCCATGGCTGGTAGAAGTCACAGGAGTTTCTCCTTTCCACTTCTTCTCTTATGTCTTCTCTTTTCCGCCCCCCCTAAACGGTTGAAAAGTCCTCCGGATAAGAGTCCAGGCGGCAGAGGAGGGGACAAGCGCAGGGCGGTTGGCGTTTAAGGGTGGTATACGCCGTATAGAGTCACGTCCAGTGGGCTGGGTTTAAGCTAGTGTACTCCGTATTATATAGACCCGGCTCTCTCTCGCTCACTCTCCAGTGGACCCACAACACCGGGTCGTTGGCACTGCTCTACCGGAGCCGCCTCCCACCTCCCCATCTAATCAATCACGCACAACGACGCTGGCTGAGGGGCTGCCGGGGTCCCCCGCTCTCTCACACACACACACACACACACACACACACACACACACACACACTAACACACACACGGCCACAGTGATGATCCGTTCCCTGGGATAGGTGCATTGGAAATAACGTGTATGTATATATACACACACAAATATGAGCTCCATCCCTCGCCTTCTCTCACTCCCTTCCCTGTCTCTCCTCCCTCCTCCCTCTATCGCTCCGACTCCCCCCCCACACACACACACACACACAGACACCCACAACTCTCTTTTTTCCCATGCTGCTGCTGGTGCTCTCAGTCTATCCTTGTTTGACTTTTCTCAGCTCTCTAAGATCTGTCTCATTGACTTTCCCTCCTCCACCTCGCGGGGGTTTATCAGTCTTCAGTCGTCTCATTTCCGCCCCCCCCAGACAAGTCCCCTCCTCCTCTCCTCTCCTCTCTCATGTCGATGTTACCTGGTCCCCCTGTATCTGTCTTCTATCGCTTTTTTTATCCATGTCTTCTCCCCTATCTCCTGTCCACCTCTCTCTCTCTCTCTCTCTCTCTCTCCCGCCACTAAGCTCTTCCCCACAGGAGGCTGGGGGTGATTTCAGTACATTCAGTCACCTTGGCTTAAATTGGACATTTAAATTGGACATTTAAGGAAGGGAAGCTGTGTGTCCCGTCGTTTACGAGGCATCTATCTATCTGCGCGGCAGAAACAGCTGTTCAGACGTTCCTCACTCAGTCCTTCACACAACTTCAGCGAAAGGCAAAGAGGTGCATGTGTGTGTCCGTGTGTGTATAGCAGAGCTAAGCACGATTTATATTTGTCGTAGGGACTTTGTCGGACTGATTTTGCTTATTGATCTGCTGTTTTCGGTCAGCAGCGCGCCGAGGGCGTAAATTAGGCATCATCAGGTGAGGTGAAGAGACAGACGGAAACAGACAGATCCAGAGAGAGAGAGAGGGATGTAAACAGAAACAGAAAGAGGTATAGATAGGAAGAAGTCTATCGTGTCTTCTGCTGCCAGCCATGTGCCGATCCACATGCAGAGTATAGTATTTATGTGGCCCAAAGGGTGCCTCGTAAATCTCCGCCTAACCACCCCCCCCCCCCACCCCAGCTTACATGTGTGTCCGTGAGTGTGTTTGTATTACTATACTTGTGAGGACCAAAGGTCCCCACAAGTATAGTAGAATTTGAGAAATAGACGTTGCAAGGACCATTTTTCCTGGTCCTTGCAAGGAACATGGTTGTTTATGGTTGTTTTTAGAGAGACGGGATGTTTATAATTAGGAAAAGGATTAAGGTTGGGGTTAGGATTAAGATCAGACATTTAGAGGTTAGATTTAGGGGTTGGAATTAGAGTTAAACTTTATACTTAGTCGGTGCCAGTGTGTTTTTGTAAAAAAAATGGCATTCATAAAATTACCGCCCTAAAACGTTGATGTCCTCACAAGTATAGCAAT
Organism: Gymnoscopelus microlampas; assembly: GCF_963454915.1. Taxonomy (NCBI): domain Eukaryota; kingdom Metazoa; phylum Chordata; class Actinopteri; order Myctophiformes; family Myctophidae; genus Gymnoscopelus; species Gymnoscopelus microlampas. The sequence continues at coordinate 4,681,092 of NC_139959.1, read as the reverse complement.
ACAAACCTGTGTGTGTGCGTGCGTGTGTGTTGGACTAGGGTGCATGGTGACAAGGGATGAAGTTTTATTTATGTGGCACTTTCAGCCGCGCTGCGCCAAAGTGCTGAAACGGAACGACCAATTTACACCGGCGAGACGGCAGTATTAGGACAGACGCTATCACCGCTGGCAAATGAGCAGCAACGGTGGCTGCTGGGGGAGTGGGAAGGAGCCAAGTTGGACGGGGGGAGAAGAGATTGAATGGCTCGGCTCAAAAGAACCCACAACTCTTGTCTGGAGAGAGAAACATCTTGCTTTGTTATTGCTAAGTCTGCAATATGCATGCAGGTTGTTTGATCTCCTTTCCGCCTTGCCCCCTTCTTCTTCTTCGCTTTCTTTTTTCTATGGAAATAATGATACGAAGGGAACGAAAACGAAATGCACGAAAACAAAAACCTGTGATGTGACAATAAAGCTGATTCTGATTCTGTTTAGGCCTTTCAAAATGATTACATAATCGGCTAATTCCATGTTAAAAAATGTCATATGTTTTTAAAAAATGGCAAAAATAGTGGAAATAGCAGATCTATAAGCTCAAAACGTGTCGCGATGTGCCGCGTTTTGAGCTTATAGATCGGCTATTTCCACTATTAATGTTTATTTTTAAGTATAAAGTAATTAAATATGTGTTAACTTATTTGTCATATCTGCCCTGTGCAACTTTTGTTTACGAAAGCTAAAAGCCAAACAGAAATGTAATTTTTATTCATAATGTCCCATTCATTTTCAACGACAGAAACACAATTAAGTCGCAATTATTTGAGTGATAATGAATCGTCAACTTAAATTTGTAATCGTGACAGTCCTAATTCTGTTGCTATACATTTCCGTCTCTGTCGGGTGGAAACCGAAAGCTTGTCGTGAGGATTTCGAGGATCCTCGAGGATCTGTTGCGGATCTGCTACTTTTGATGCTTTTGTGTGACGCTGTAATATGATCAAGTAGGAAGATAATTTACAATTTTAAAATTGATCCATCTGGAAGCGGAGGTTGGTAAAAAACTGGCAACCTCCGATAAAAAATGAGAGCACATCAGCAAAAGAAGTATACGGCCGTATACTGTACATTTGATAACAGAAAAGCGACGTTTCAATATGTTTCCACCGTGACACGCGCTTTCCCCAATGACCGTGCTGTGACATTAGCCGGAAATTATGTTCTCAGCAAGCCCGAGTTCTCCGGGCGAATCAATTATGGATATTCTGGTATTAAACCTATAAGACCAGGGATCTTCAAGAGAGATTTGAATAAATCCTGTAGCACAAACTCAGCAGGCCCATCTGGGAGAACTGGCACAGGTTGCTGGAGCAGCACTTTTCACTGTGACGTCAGAGTCTTTCACACACACACACACACACACACACACACACACACACACACACACACACACACAGCCAATTAAACTGTTGCAAAGGAAAGACATCTCTCAGTGAGTGTGTGTGTGTGTGTGTGTGTGTGTGTGTGTGTGTGTGTGTGTGTGTGTGTGTGTGTGTGTGTGTGTGTGTGTGTGTGTGTGTGTGTGTGTGTGTGTGTGTGTGTGTGTGTGTGTGACCTGAGGCCAATTCTACAAAATGCCTTCTATATCAGTAGTTCTCATACTTTGAAGATTGTACAAGCTTGCAGCCGCTGTGAGCTTGTGTATCAGCTATTCTTGAATAGTCAACGCAAAATTCTAAAATGACACTGATGCATTTCCCGGTTTTAATGAGTTATGTCACATTCCCGATGTGAATGGCTTTGTAGAGTTTGTGGTTGATGATCTTGATGAGCAAGGAAATCCCTATATTCAAATTTGTTTTAGCACGTTATTGCAAAAAAATAAATACTTAAAATGTCACAACATTCATTATTTGTACCTTCATTCAATATTCAAACCCCATCTCCCCACATGCTGAACGCCACACCAAACCACAATCCAGGCTATAAGCGGAAGGGATTTGAAAGTCTTGAAAGGGACAAAGAGAACGGTTATGAGAGAGTAGCATCCATGGCTAAGGGATGATCAAATAAAAAGCCATCCATTGTGTCTGGGGGTGTTGCTTCTACAGCTGGGTGCCATCTCCCCTCACCCCTTTAGCCCATTAAGACCTGAGGCCGGTTCTACGAATGCCTTCTAAAATCAGTAGTTCTCACACTTTCATGATTTTTCAAAAATGATCAGAAGTTGGCAATTTTTTGCGTTGGCTATTCAAAAATAGCAGACATACAAGCTCACAGTGCGTCACTTCTTGCCGCGCTGTGAGCTTGTACATCTGCTATTTTTGAATAGCCAACGCAAAAAAAATCTAAAATGACACAGATGCTTTCCCGGTTTTAATGGATTAGAAGCCATTTATTCCATTATTGAGCAGCGACTTTCCAATTCCCCCAGAAGAGACGAGAGTGCAGGCAAAATGAGAAAAGTCTCTAAGGTCTAAGAAAGAAAGCGCTGGATTCAATTCCAACTATAATGTCGTGCCAGGATGTGTCTGGAAAGCGAGCAGGCAGCCTAGTAAGAACTGTCACGCCTCTCCCCTTCCCCTCTGTGAACCGAGGGATATGCCATACGGGCTGAGAACGGAGATGATAATCAGAAATCAAAACAGCGAAATGCCAGCGCAGGTATAAAAATGGGGAGTGTTTGTAATGGAGGAACTTTTTAAACCAAGCTACATTTTATTGCACAACAAGGAGGCAAAGAACTGCTGCCTCGAGCCGTCTCTGTGAACGAATGACTATGACATACGGTAGCACAAATCTATTTCAAAATAACTTTGCATTTTTTTCATTTATTAGCAAGCTCTTCAGCTTTTTTTGCCCAATTTAATCAGGCCCCCCAGTTGAATGTACATTACAGCTTGGTTAATAACTTGACATTCAGGATGTGCCTCTCTGGTATTTAGATAAGTGATGGTTCCTTCTCTGAACACCCACATGCTTCTCGTGCCAAATTGCCCCATTGCTCATAATAAAACCTGTGTCTGAAGAACTCGCCACTGTTATATTTTATTGGAATTGTTATTAATAGGACTATCATACTATTATACTGTGGTCCCCCTGGAGAGCTAATATACCGTAGAGCGGTAAAAAGTAAGAGGCGGGAAACAGAAGAGGAATTTAGAACGTGGGAGAGAGATAAAAGGTGAGGCGGGAGGGCTAAAAAATGCCATTCATACCATGCCTGGTGAATAAAAAGAAGGAAAATGCCATTCATACCATGTCCGTGTGAATAAAAGATGAACGTTTTGAACTTGGCTTCCAAGTTCTGGGAACTTGGCTTCTTCTCTCTGGTGCTTCAACTCAATTACTAGACAGATGCTTTGTGGGAAGAACAGAGACAATGGCTGAACACTGAAGAGCGGCTGATTTGGAACACTTAGGCCAGTCACGATTATGACATTTGACATGACCATTTATTTGTCTTTCTGCTATTGAACACCGGAACATTGTGAATAAAAATTACATTTCTGTTTGGCTATTAGGCTTTGTGAAGTTGCACAGGCCAGATATGACAAGAATAACATTGTGCCACACTGCAAGCTTGTACATCTGCTATTTTTGAACATTTCTGAAAAATATAAACGTTTTTGGAACATTTTGAACAATCTGGAGCTTTTTGTTTTTTACATAAATCTACTCTTCAGCTGTTCTTTTCAGAGGGGGGTCCGCGGCCAAATACAATTCAGGGGCCCTTGACTTGAAAAAGTTTGAGAACCACTGTTGCGATGAAAAATAAAAATAAAAACACTCATAGAATATCATAAAATCAGGTCAGGCAAGTGGATTTGTAAGAAATCTCTTGAAAAGCAGCGCTTCAACTCAATATCAGCGCCAGAGTTTGCTCCCCAAGGCTGAAGCTCTCTCAGTATGCAAGTTAATTACATTCACAATGTACTAGTCACGTACTGTAGCTCAGTGGTTCCCAAACTGGGGGTCGGGACCCACAGGCGGGTCCCCAAATTATTTGGGAGGGGGTCCCCAGATGATTAGCATGTGCAACATTGCTTTCTCACTCAAGAGGAAACAAACCAACATACAGTATAAGTGTATACAAGGTATCTGCAACATTTCTAAAGTGACAATTAAATGACTTTTAAGTAGGTTGGAGAGGCTGATTGTTGGTATCAGCCAGAACACGGGAGTCTATCCCCATTTCGCAATGCGCTAACGGGGTGCAACACCTACCATCAGCTCCCAGTACTTACCGCACGACTTGCCACACCCAAGCCGTGCTACGCATACGCTGAGTTGGCCGTGCCAGGGATCTAAACCATGAACTTGTCGTCAAAGGGCGAGTGCTCTACCGACTACTACAGCTCCTCGATTGGCCAAATAGCCAAGTATTATGTAAGAAAGAATCAAACATTGTGAAAATATTTTCACAACATTTCTGTGGAACCGAGTCAAACTAAATTTAATGCCTACAATTCCAAGTACTTGTCAGAGTGTGGGGGGTCCCCAGTTCAAATTATTTTGAGGGGCCTGAAAAGGTTGAGAACCACTGATGCAGCTGAGGCTCTTACACAGAGCAGTGCGTTCTACTTCAACACAATTGCAGAATGAGCTTCAGTTCGGAGAGCAGAAAACACCTCGATAACAATAGGCAACACAAAATGAGGACTGCAGTCTGCAAGGGTCAGAGGTCAGAGTGCCCTGAGAATGTCATATGATCGATCTTCCAATCATAATGTGGCAAGTGGGCGGGCGATATGGAGAATTAAATATCACAATATGTTTTGACCAAAACACCTCAATATCAATATTGTGACGATTATATCAAATCCTAAAATTGTCAAAAATAGACAAACTAGCCGATCTACAAGCTCACAACAAATTGCACAATAGTAATAATATTAAATAATAATAATAATACAAAATAAATCTTTCTTTCATGAAACATCAGTTGAGATTTAGACCATCATTCAGCCAGGGACACTATAAAAAACTGTTTAAAAGCTACAAGTGGATGGAGATGAGAATGATTTCTTTGGTGTGATGGACAGAATCCAGTCAAAACTAAAAACATAAGACTACCGCACCTAGGTTGTCTCAAACCAACTGGAGCTTCAGTGCCAGGTAGCTTCTTCTTTCCCTTCAGCAAACAAAGAGCACATCGCAAGGACAGAATCGAGTACGTTAATGTAGTTTAGCTCAGATCCAATACTCCCAAAGTTCCACTAAACAGTTTGTCCTCGGGAGAAAAGATTAGTTGAGGGAGAATGCTCCTCTTTAACAAATAGCCTTTTCAAGCCCATTTCCACTTCAAGTAACTCACAGACACTGACAAACAACTCCAAGCCATAGCTCAGCTGAGAGGGCATTTTATCCAAAATACAGAGGCATTAACCCACTAAGACCGGGAACGCATCTCTGTCATCTTAGATTTCTTTGGCTATTCAAAAATTGCAGATCTACAAGCTCATAGCGCGGCACCGAGTGCCGCACTATGAGCTTGTAGATCTGCTATTTTTGAAAAATCGAGAAAATGTGTGCAAATCTTTGAATACATTTTTTTTTCAAATGAACATTTGTAACTCAAATCTTTGCTTCTGGCGGTATACCCAGCAGCGTATGGTGAATTTTATCGTTGACCGGGCCAGGGGGTGGTTCGCGCAACAACGGCTGATAAGTCTATTGAGAATTAACGAGCCATTCCGGGTGGAAAACGGAACGCTCGTCCCAAAACACACTGCCCCATTTTTTTCGAGGACCGAGGCAGCCGGTTTAGACGCGGGGCAGGGTGTTTCAGGATGACGGTTCTTCTTCTATTACATTTCTGAATGGAGAGGTGCTTGTCTCTGCGCAATGGAGAACCAGTTTGACGGCATTTTATAAATGTTCGCTTTAAAAAATATATATTCAAAGCTATGAGCTTGTATATCTGTAATTTTTGAAAAGCCAAATAAATCCAAAAATGCCAGAGAAGCGTTCCCGGATGGAATGGGTTAATCCAATGCACTTCTACCATTATCCCACCCACCCACTGCTTGACGGAAGAGAGAGTAGAGTGAGAAACGGGGGTCCGATACATAATTTCATGCCATGGTGAAGAGGGATTGGGGCTGAGCTGTGTGTAAATGGCTTATAGGTTGAGGACCTTTTACAGCGCTCATAAATACTGATCTATTAGAACGGGGATGATTGAAACGGCTCCCTTCCATCCTTTACACAGAGTTTCCGTTTTTGAAAGCAGGACGCCCGCCCGGGACCCAAGGTCAGAACCACCTCTTTGGTCTGGCCATCGATTTGGAGGAGCTGCTGCGGGGCCAATTCGGCTGGCGAGTGATTGATGGCGACCGTAGCCAATACTGTGCTACACGCAGGAGGGGGAGGGGCCGGTATGGTTGGTGACGGACGGAGGGGGGGAGGGTTTGCGGTGTGGTAAATAATGTAAAAGCTGTCATACAGGGACTCAAGGTAAATGACAGATAGGGCTACAGATGGAATGTCATTTCCTAGGAGGGGAGGCGGTGGCGGTGGCACAGGAGGGCTGTCACTGTCAGGCAGTGGTGTAAAGTACATTTACTCAAGTACTGTACTTGAGTATAATTTTGAGGTATTTTTACTTTATTTGAGTATTTCCAATTTTCGGGTAGTTTTACTTCTACTCCTCTACATCTCAGAGGCAAATATTGTACTTTTACTCCACTACAATTATTTGAAAACTTTAGTTACTAGTTACTTTGTAGATTTTGATTATTATCATAAAACATGCATTAACCACTTCAGCTCTGTATACATTTCGGCCATTTGAAAATAGCCGATCTACAACCGCATCGCGACGCATTGTGAGCTTGTAGATCTGCTATTTTCAAAAGATTTGTATACATTTGAAAACTGGAGACAGGACATTCTGCATAATGATTACTTTCCACTTTTGGAACTTTAAGTACATTTTCATACCAATACTTTTGCACTTTTACTCAAGTAAATGTTTAATTCCGGACGTTTACTTGCAATGGAGTATTTCTACATTGCAGTATTGATACTTTTACTGAAGTAAAAAATGTGAGTACTTTTTCCACCACTGCTGTCAGGGAATAGGCTCCTCCAGGCTTCGTTCGAGGTTCAAGTAGGACTGCCGCGATCATGTCATTTTACTTCATTCAAATAATTGCGATTAACGATTTCATTGTGTTTCTGACCCTGAACATTGGAACAGAACATTTCTGTTTGCCTTTTAGGCTTCGTAAACAAAGGGATATAACAAATAACTTGAATGTACAAAGAAATGAACAATGACCGGCACCATTAATCAAAATAAATAATGTATACTATGGCCAAAACAGACCATGTTATTTAATAATTTATAAAGGGTAGGGTATAAGTGATATTTTGTGGTTAAAACTGAACTTCTTTTCAATCCAATCAGGAGGAGAAAGTACCCATTCATCAGCTTAAATGTGTTCCAGTTCCAATTTGGTCTGTTAATTTCTTTGTGTCACCACTTCCAATTTCACTTATCCTGTATCCTGTGTGAGGTCTCTATCCTGATTGGATAAAAATTGGTATCCTGACCTGAAAATGCAACGTGTGGCAATGTGATGTGTTGTGAGCTTGTAGATCTGCTATTTTCAAAGAGCCGATTTAACCCATTAAGACCTGGAACTGTGTCATTTTTAGATGAGCTAAAAAGCATTATTTTACACTTTGGGCTATTCAAAAATAGCAGATATACAAGCTCATAGCGCGGCACCGAGTGCCGCACTACGAGCTTGTAGATCTGCTATCTTTGAAAATTCGTGAAAATGTGTGCAAATCTTTGAATATATTTTTAAAGCGAACATTTTTAACTCAAATCTTTGCTTCTGGGGGTCCCTGGAACAACATATTTTGATGGGGGTCCGCGGCCAAATTCATATAATTTTGGGGGTCCTTGACATGAAAAAGATTGAGCACCACTGATATAGAAACATACATTTTTCAGAAAACTGTTGAGATTTAGGAGACATGTAGAATCGGCTTCAGGTCTCAATGGGTTAAAGTGGTCAAACTTAGCCTATTTTTTTGGACTTGTTTTCATAGAAGAGGCCGCTTGTTTCTGGCAACACACTGATTACCTGCTGCATTACAGCTGCAGCCTACTGGGGAGGAAGTGACCAGATATTGAATGAAGCAGCAGAAAAGGGCAATGGCGCCGCCCTGGAGAAGGGCCAAGAATAAGGTGAATACCCCGTAAGAATGCTAAGCTCAGCTAAACTGCCCGCCGGACATTCAATACAGAACGGTGGAAATCCTGAGACAGTGTGATGAAGCTGCAGGTTTGGTGACAGTACGGTACATTGGTCACAATTGGTTTTAGCAAAAGGCTTATGATTTTACAATTTAGGCATTTAGCCTGAAAGTGCAGGATCAGAGTAAACAGCATGACGCCTAGTCAACAAATGAAAGGATAAATTGTCATGTCATGCCAAGAAAACAATGTAGTAGGGATGTGAATCTCCCCATCACTGATTTTAGGAGCACTACACCGTCGTGCTGCAAAGTATAAATTAGGCTCTAGGACCACCCCCCTCTTCTCTCCCAGAGAGAGAACAGCAGCAGCAGAGAGAGAAAGCTGCATCAACAGTGAAAAGTTGTGAAACAGTGAAAAATACTTTGTTTTAAACCAGTAGGCTACACCCAGCAATGTTGTTGTTGTTGTTCGTACGCGTGTGTAGTTGATAATGTGCAGAAGCTTCCTTTAATTACAAAATGAACTCAATCAATTGTGTCGGAGACTCAGCAAGAAAAGCAAACGGCTGCGGATCATTATCACTCAGCAGTGACACAACAACTGATCAGCGGATAGGGATTTTATACAGTTGAGTGGTACTTCTCTTGCATTTCTAATCTGTGGGGCTCTCTGAAGTCACGGATGCATTAGTCTGTAGTCTGCACGTATAGGTTGGGTTCACTCACTGCGCTGTGCAAGATGAATTTTGTTTTGGGGGGGTGGGGGGCAGTGATGGTGCATTCAAGGCGCCTCGGAAATACAGGGTCTAGGATGAAATACAATATGAAAACAAACGATGTAACCACGGATTTTACCGATGCAGACACGCAACGAACGATGCATCGCGATTTCAGCCGTCAACTGTATCCGATGCACACTGAATGAACCGGTGCAGTCGCATCGCGCACGTTTATATCGATTCACCGATTCGTATCGATGAATCTCCCCATCCCTTACAATGCAGTGCTTCAAAGAAACTAGGACTCCAGGTAAACATTAAACTTAGCATCTGTCAAAACAACGTGATATCTAAAATAACGCTCTTGATCAAGAGAAAAACAATCTAAATACGTAAACATAATTTTGTGAACAAGTAACCAACATACGGTATCTGCATTGGCTAGCATCTATCAAACTTGTTGACAAGAAGGGATGCAAGGAAAGAGGAGGGCTAGGAGGTGAGGTGGAGTGTGAAGGTGAGTTTTTAGACTGCGGTGGAAAATGTAGAGTGCATCTGCAGTTCTGAGGGTGGGGTTATTCGACAGCTTCAGTCAGGAGGGAGAGGAGTCTAGAATGTGTGGAGCATTGGCCAGGGTGGTTTAGTGAAGGGACAAACAGAAAAATGGATTTTCAAAATTTACTTGAGTAAAAGTACATACATAAGTATTGGCATCAAAAAATACTAGTACCAAAAGTAAAAGTGCTCCGTATGCAGAATGTCCCATTTCACAAGTTTTCTCAAGTTGAAAAAAGCAGATCTACAAGCTCACAATGCACCACGATGCGACGCGTTGTGAGCTTGTAGATCGTCTCTTTTCAAATAGCCTATGTATAAAGGCTGAAGTGGCCAATGTATGTTTTGTAATTAGTGTGGTTGCCCAACAGGGCAACCAGACTATAGTACTCTATACACTTTATTTATTTATAGATAAACTTTTTTTCAGACGCATCTCCTCCCACAGTTTTCATCCCCTAATGTTGTGCCATATATCAAAATGACCGTCTTGAACGGGAATCGTGCGCTTGTATAGGGCTAAGAGATTGGTTGAATAGTTTAATTGATATTAATTTATTAGTGCCATTAAATGTCCCCATCCGCTTTAATGGAAAAGTGAAAAAACTCAAATTCAAGTATTTTTTTCTCAGAAACCGTAAGAGCTAGAGTTATCAGATTTGGAGGGATAATTCATAATATTGTCCGAAATTATTGAAAAAAATATCACACCATTCGGCCTCATGGTGGCGCTATAACAGCCCCCTTTACGTTTTGGCCTGTAACTCTTGAACCGTTGGTCCGAAAATCAAAATTTCTTTTCACCTGGATTCCTTGGGTCACTACGCATCTCCCCATATAGGCCACGCCCATTTGCGTCAGGATAGATTTTTTGATATTGATTTATTTGTGCATTAAATTTCCCCATCCACTTTAATGGGAATTGCAAAAATTCCCATTCAAGTATTTTTTTCTCGGACACCGTAAGGGCTACAGTTACAAGATTTGGAGGGGAGGTTAATAGTTTTTTGAAAAATTATTAAGAAAATAATCACACCAGTCGGCCACATGGTGGCGCTATAACAGCCCCCTTTACCTTTTGGCCTATAACTCTTGAACCGTAGGTCGTAAAATCAAAATTTCCCTGGATTCCTTGGGTCACGACGCATCTTCCCATATAGGCCACGCCCATTTGCGTCAGGATAGATTTTCCGCCATTTTGAATTTTCTTCAAAACACACTTTTTGCTCCTTTTCCTTCAATTTTTTTCCAAATCTCACACAAATCGGTACACGTGATCTATGGACCCATGCGATAAACCTATCCAAGCGGAATTTTGATAGTCCGTACCGTCCGTCCGTAAATGGCTTCCAAAGTTAGCGGGAGGGGCCCGTTTTACCAAAAATGCCAGAAATCACGAACGAAACGTCCGGTCAATCCCAAATTCGAATCACATGTCGAGGGTGGTTTACTCAACAAATTCCCAAAAGCATTTCCACTTTGACCCATAGGGGGCGCCACAAATGCGCAAAATGTAACCGTTTGATGCAAAAACATTATTTCGGGGTGGATCGATCCTTTCAAAATGAAACGCAAGCGATCTCATGAGAGACGTGACAATGTAATTGCCGCAGCCTCCGACGTTATTCCTCCCGGCCTATTCCTCGAGTCCCGGCGGCCGCGACCCGCGACCGGCGTCGGCGCAACCACACTCTGCAATTTCCCCGGAATTGCGACGCGTCTAGTTATTATCCAAATCTACAAAGTAACTAGTAACAAATGTTTCAAATATTCGTGGTAGAGTAAAAATTACAATATTTGTCTCTGAGATGTAGTCGAGTAGAAGTATAAAGTATTGAAAAGTGGAAATACTCAGGTAAAGTACCTCAAAATTGTACTTGAGTACATGTACTTAGTTACTTTCCACCACTGGTGCATGGTTCCAGAATACAGGCAGTAGCGTCGCCGTCGCCACAAGTAACAGGGTTACTAACCCCTAAACAACATTTCTCAGTATATGGTGGTAAGCACCCTGTTTTCAGCTTCTCAGTATAGCAAAAAGTATAGCAAAGTTCTTGTATTGATCGAGTAGTGCACTAGTGCCCACGCCCACACAAGCTACCTTTTCCCAGGCATTACTGGAGCTCAAGTGCAGCAGAGCTCTGTGCTGCGGTCAGTCTGACCCGACATGAACTGGCTAAAGGATCAGTAAACTGACACCTCGGCCGTACACGGACCTACTCTATCTGTGGCCGAAAGAAGCACGTCCACATCCAAGTGGAACACATGTCACGCCTGACCACCTCATCCTCTAGTGAGGAAGCAGTGGTGTACAGTAACCAAGTACTTTTACTCAAGTACAATATTTACTTTAACCCATTGAGACCTGAAGCCGATTCTACATGTCTCCTAAATCCCAACAGTTTTCTGAAAAACATATGTTTCTATATCAGTGGTGCTCAATCTTTTTCATGTCAAGGACCCCCAAAATGATATGTATTTGGCCGCGGACCCCCATCAAAATATTTTGTTCCAGGGACCCCCAGAAGCAAAGATTTGAGTTAAAAATGTTCACTTAAAATATATATATATATATTCAAAAATGTGCACACATTTTCACGATTTTTCAAAAATAGCAGATCTACAAGCTCGTAGCGCGGCACTCGGTGCTGCGCTATGAGCTTGTATATCTGCTTTTTTTTGAATAGCCAAAGTGTAAAATAAAGCTTTTTAGCTCAAATCTAAAAATGACACAGTTCCAGGTCTTAATGGGTTAATGGAGTATTTCCAATTTTCAATACTTTTACTTCTACTCCACTACATATCTGAGGAAAATATTGTACTTTTACTCCACTACAATTATTTGGCAACATCAGTTACTAGTTACTTTGATTATCATTACAAAACATACATTAACCACTTCAGCCCTATATACATTTCGTCCATTTGAAAATAGCCGATCTACAAGCTCACAATGCGTCGCGATGCGACGCATTGTGAGCTTGTAGATCTGCTATTTTCAAAAGATTTAAATACATTTTATACATTTAAAAACTTGTGAAATGGGACATTCTGCATAATGAGTATACTTTCTACTTTTGGTACTTTTAAGTACATTTTGATGCCAATACTTTTGTACTTTTACCCAAGCACATTTTTAATTCCGGACTTTTACTTGTAACAGAGTGCTTCTACATTGCAGTATTGATACTTTTACTAGTAAAAAATGTGAGTACTTTTTCCACCACGTTGAGGAAGACACTTTCAAATGCAGTGACGGATCTCTTTCACGCACATGCACACACACACCTGAACAGTTAGAGGACATGTGTTTCATTATGTTTGCCATGTTACTGTTTGGAGTTTGAGTCACGGGAGGTAGAGGAGGATGAAGAGATACAGTAGCGCCGGTGAAACACGGACATCTCCACCTTTGGCCTTCCTGACAGTTTATACTGCAGGAAGACTAGGGTGGGTGTGAGGGGAACGATGCTGAACAGAGGGGTGGGTGGGGTGTGTGTGTGTGTGTGTGTGTGTGTGTGTGTGTGCTGGTACCCCCCACTTCGCCTCGACAACACATCCCTTTGTTTTGTGAGAGACTTGAGGCCAAATGTTTCCCCCCTGTCCTGATTGCATCCTCTCAACTGTTTCCCCCCTGGAGATTAGAAGAGACGCGGGGGGTTACAGAAGAGAATGGGGGGCAAATAGCACATTCCTCCCCATCTCCTCCTTTTCTCTTTCCTTTTTCCCCATACTCTTTTTCATCTTCCGTGCTCACGCTGCCGTAAAGCGCGGTGGGGATATTTGCTGCAGACAGACATATCCGTCCTGGATGAGGGGGCCCGGGCGCAGTGACACACAGAGCCCTTCTTAAGATGGACGTGGTCTGAGTTAGCAAGCAGCCCCCGTTTAAACGGTGGGGAGGGAGGAAGAAGGCATCACACCACCGAGACAATAAAAAAAAAAAAAAGGGTAACTGCCCAGTTCTCAGTGGTTCTGACAGGCTATTTGTGGCTTTACCGAGCCATAAAGATGTCCGCTTATTTGCTTTGCGTGTGCGAGGGCCCCTGACAAAAAGGTTTGTCTCACGGGAGTTTACTGGGGCTCTTCTCCATCCATTATGATGCTTCACACAGCGGAGGTCGTATAATGTGTTTCATTTGCAGATAAGTAACCCCCCTGCCGTCATGGGTGATAACCATTATACATATATATGCGAGCGATTGTGTGAGCGATAAACTCTATAGCCTTCTTGTCCTGGGGATTGAGGGTGAGGGGAGGGGTGGGATAAGGGAATGAGTTTGTCTCTCCTTTTTGTATATCGTTGTGATGTAATGAATATTAAGATGCGATGTATACTTGCCCCTGGGGTTTTTGTATAAAAAACTCATCTCTCAAAACTTTCTCTCCTGCCTATTATACCTACCTGGAGGTTTGCCTGACCAGAGTTTAGATCTTCAGTACTTTTGCTCATCGTCTCTGTCGGGTGGAAACCTCATATGTCCAAAAAATTGTTACTTTTCAGTGTGGATTCGAGCCGTGTTTTGAGCTTGTATATCTGCTACTTTTGATGCTTTTGTGTGATGCTGTAATATGATCAAGTAGGGCGTTAACGCTTTAATACCGCATTTGTGTCATTTATTAGATTTCGTTGGGCTATTCAAAAATAGCAGATATACAAGCTCATAGCGCGGCACCGAGTGCCACGCTATGAGCTTGTAGATCTGCTATTTTTGAGCTTGCATATCTGCTATTCATGAATAGCCAAAGAAATCAAAAAACGACACAGATGCGTTCCCGGTCTGAATGGGTTAATTTACGAAAAAACACAATAAGTTAAAATATGGAAATAAGAGGTTTCTGCCCGACAACCAACGCCACGTTAACACGATGCTATTACTTGCTGTTAAATAAACCCAATGCTTCACTGACTTGATCGGCACCGTGGCGGTATATTACACAGACTGAACGTCTAATATTATATATAGACACACAGCACTTTATGAGAGTGCCGTGCGTCTTATGGTTGCCTCGGGGTCAAACGTTTAAAAAGTTGAGGTTGCACCTCATCACACGCCAAAGCTATTCCTTGTATGAAGTTCATACTCGGCAGTGAAAGCTCTTATGATTTTGATCGCGGTCTCACCATAGTAGAGGAAGTAAATAGAGAAGCCACAGGAAATTACTTTCCTGCTCCCCGCTGGAGGTGTCACTAACTCATGGTAATGAATGCATTGAACAAACAGAACGCGTGCGGCGCCGGGGCCCCTAAAGATAATTGAGAGTCAGCTTGCAAAGACTAAAACTCCCCTCAGACCTCCCCAGCACCATCGGCCCAACAAACATCCACTTCGCAAAAGTGTATTCATTTGTATTCCTCTCCACACGAGAGAGACATGCAAAATGTCAACGACAAACTCGTCTAGACGCCATTATCTTCGGTCGGGACATTCCACAGGAGAGTCGTAGCGAGGCCGACCGCCGAGGCTCAGGGCTACATCATAGTCATTTTACAAAGAAATGCTGACACACTTCTCTCGGGACGCTGCATGCTTTTTGCCTGCTACAGGATTCCTTTCAGAAAAACACATTTTTGGCCAATTTAGCACTCAAACAGAATAACAACAAGCCTTTGTCTTGGCCGAGGCTTTGAATTTCAATGAGAGTCGCAGTGAAAGTACAATGTGCAAAGAGAAACAGAACTAATCATATAATAACGTCCCAGCGCGAACAGAGGGCTAGGTACTGCAGTCCTGGCAATGATCTCAGTCAAGTCTGTATGTTATGTTATGCATGTTATGTGGACAGATGCCAGGTGACCTGGCATCCTAGTTTGTATAGCTTCAATGTACAGATTATTTATTTTTTGATATCATACTGTTTAGACTGATGATAGGTTTACCTATGATCCTAGATTACTATTTCCATGCATTTGATGTATTACCTCGTGTTTACCTTGCTTACTGTAACTCGCTCTGGATTAAGAGCGTCTGCTAAATGCCTAAATTGTAAATTGTAAGCTTGTAATATGTTAAGCTGTGTTGTCTTTCCGTTTCTTTCTGTAGTTCAGTTTAACCAATAAAATCAGCATCAGTAAGCACCTGAATGCATTAAAAAAATGTTTGCGTTTCCATTGTGTGCCATGATTTATCTCAAACATAGATAAAGGGTTTGCAGCGTATTACATTATACTTATTACACGGCTTGGTCGAACGCTTGATTCTGATTGGTCAATCAGCGGTGTGTTATTTCTGGATAATGACCGATGGGGCTCAATACCTCTGTCTAATCAAAGACCTCAGAGCACCTGCTGCGCTGCTTGATTTTGTGCTGTATCCAACACGACGTTAGCCTGGTAAACCCTCCCTCCGGAAATCTCATTTCCATTTGATTTCAGGAAGGAGTCTGGCCTGAACCGCCTTTCTGCAATAATCGCTCTGTTCTCCGAACCGACGAGCCTATCAGCGTCGTCGCACATCGTTCTGTGATTGACAGCGACAGTTGGCCAATCAGGTGGCGAGTTCGAGTGAGCCCGAATGAAGCCGAGTGCAGCCTGACTGGGGCCGACAAAAGACGAACGGCAGCCATTGTTGTTGTCCGAGTGCCTTCACTGTTTACTTTAGTTTTTAAAACGGTCTCAAACTTCTTTTTTGAGGCACGGAATTTACTATTAAGATATCGTTTGGATAGAATTTAGTTGTCTAACTTCATATATGTGGTCAATTAATCATGACAGAGCCTATTTAAAAATATAAATTTAGAGAACCGGCAGGGGCGGGGAGTGACACGCATGTATCCCAATAAGGCAACCTATTTTCGGCATGGCCGTCCCAAAAGTCCCGTTGCGTCACATAGTCTGGAGCTCGTCAAAATGAACTGCTGATTGGCTGAAGGGGAAAAACGATCATTGGTTGAAGGGGTTGTCAGTCAACGGTATTACTCCCGCCCAACTCCAGCCCACAGCGAATATTGCAGAAAGGCGGTTCAGGCCAGACTCCTTCCTGAAATCAAATGGAAATGAGATTTCCGGAGGGAGGGTTTACCAGGCTAACACGACGTGTCATTTACAGCTAAACGTTGCTCTCAAGAATGATTTTGAAAACATTTGAGGCGAGAATTAGACAATGCAGTAACCGAAAATGCATTCTATTTGATCAACACTTACTGTTGTTTTCCCAGGCAACCGTGTTGCACTGGACGAACGGCTGCACCTGGCATAAATTAATAGAATACTGTCATTACCGTAAGCAATGAAACATTAACGTTACTTTTGGGTCAATTTATTAATGAATGTATTAAGTAGCCGTGTAATAAGCGGGATAATAAATAAACCCCTTCAGGGTGATTAAATGGCTCTGCGTCGGGATTTAATCACCCTGTCGGGTTTATTTCTCAACGATAACAAAAGGTAGAAGGTGCAGTTTTAGGAAAATCCCTTCACTCGACTGGCATATTTTAACTAGTAAACTGCAAAGGTCGCAATAATAGCCAAGGGTTGTTTACTTACAAACGTTTCAATTTCACTTACTGGAGAAAATAGTTTTTTCACCTAAGGTTACCTTGCCTGAAGTGCAATGTCAATATCCATCATTTTCAGAAAAGTACTTGTGTTGCATAAAGTGTTTTTTTCCAGTTATTATAGATAAATTGATGGCCGCCCTAAGACAACGCCAGCAGAGCAGAACAAACTAACACGCCTTCTGTATGCTGACGAGTTCCATCTAAAGAAATGTCAAACAGAATGATCGGAATAGGCACAAATGTCTGCCAGAAGCTTTACTAACCTCAGCCAAAGCATATCCTGAGGATTTATAGTGGATAGCACATTATTATTAGCTATTGATTGTGCACAGTAAAAATCCATGAGTATTAATTTAAATCACATGAACCCTAGCATTCCTTATTCTGGGCATGTTTAGCAAACATTGAGTGAAAACAGGTTTAACATTCTGCAAAAGCAGCCAATTCTCAAACTCACAATGCATCGCAATGCGATCTTGTAGATCTGCTATTTTTGAAAAATCAAGAAAATTTGTGCAAATCTTTGAACATAATATTTTTTAAAGCGAACATTTGTAACTCAAATTTTTGCTTCTGGGGGGTCCCTGGAACAAACTATTTTGAGATGGGGGTCCACGGCCAAACACATATACATTTTGGGGTCCTTGACATGAAAAAGTTTGAGAACCACTGACATAGTAACATGCGTTTTTTTCAAAAAACTGTTAGGATTTAGAAGACATTTTGTAGAATCGGAACCTCAGGCCTTAATGGGTTAAAATCCTGAGTGTTGGCCCGGACGGTTGGCGTAACCGTCTGGGCACCTAGGCTGGTTCGACTCCCGATCCTGACGACCTTTGCTGCGTGTCACCCACCCCCCCCATCTCTCTCTCCATTTCCTGTCAGTCTACTGTTACTAAAGTAAAATGAACACTCAGGATTGTACATGCTGGACTACTGGGATACTAGTCAGTACCTTTTTGTGAGCTTTCACAAATAAATGTTCAATTTATGTTCATTTGTCTGGGTGTCTGGTTAAATCAGTGAACTGACTATTGGAACTTAAAAGCAATAACACAAAGACACGGACTTGCAGACACAATGTACAGTTGTGACAAGCAGACCAAACCTCCTGACTCTGCAGTAGAGCAGTGTTCTGAAAGTGGGGTCCGGGGACCCCCAGGGGTCCTTGGGGGGGTTCCAGGGGGTCTCTAGCAAAATGTGTTGTTAATACACCATCACAATAATTTTAACCACTTTATTCATATTGTATTTGTTGGTTATTCAAAAATAGCAGATATACAGTGCGTCACTTCATGCAGCACAGTACAAATAGTCTCTTAAATATTATAGTACTCTTAGATATTTTCAAATCAGCCTCATGGTGTCGCTATAACAGGCCGATTCACGTTTTTACCTATAACTGCACCGCACTGAAACTTTGCACGCACACTCCGTAGAGGCAAGGAAAAACCTTTGCCATGCATTTTTCACATCTGCTTTTTAGAGCTCTACCAGGAGGCTGACTTCTGTAAAACACATTTTTGGATTTCCTTTAGATTCTGTTCAAAAATCACACAAATCAGTACACAGTATCTCTATGAACACATCATGAACACAGCGTGTTCCCATTAGGCTGAGGAAGAAATGCCACCCTTTTCACATTGGCCTGTTATAGCACTACCAGCAGGTCAAATTTATCAAAACACTTTTGGAACAAAATGCCTCAAATCATGAATGCAGTGTCCGATTGCCGTGAAAGGCCAAAGAACAAATGGCACCGTTTTCACATGCGCCACCAGCATGCCACAATAACCTACCTGACCTGGCGGAGACCTGTGGTCCGAGGAGCACTTTTTCTAGTTTGAACTTCTGAGCACCCAGACCTCTGCGTACAAATACGTATTAATCTGGGGGTCCTGACCAAGAAAATATTTAAGAACCACTGGTTTAAACAACATTAGGAAACATGCCCAAATAAACAACTACACTTTAGAAACAAGCCCTAAAAAACGCAACCCGCAAACTACCAATATTTACAAGCGACTTTACAGAAAAACAAGCCCAAAGTCGCGTACAGTCGATAAAAAGCGGACATGGCAAGACTGAATGCAGTCAGTGGCACATGACTGAGAGCTATGGGAGGAAGGGAGGGAGGAGCAGAAACAGATTTGGCAACGGAGAAGTGTTAAGAGAGAGTGAAAGAGAGGTGGATGGAGCTGGAGGGCAAGAGGGGGCAGGGACGAGACTTGGCAGTAAGTCACCTGACTGGCTCGGGGCCGAGCCCCTGCTGACAAGTTATGGCAGTGATGATGCCCCAGGGGCGGGTCACTCCTCTGTGAGAGCCAGTGAGGGGAGGAGAGACACTTGCATATCGTTGGTGTCGGGTAGAAACCGCCATATTCTAACGTTGTGTTTTTTCGTAAATGAATGCCCTACTTCAGTGGTTCTCAACCAGTGGTCCGGGGACCACCAGGGGTCTTTGGGGGGGTACCGGGGGGTCCCGAGGGAAATTAGTTAACATAGCGTCACCATCATTTTAACCACTTAGCTGATCAAAATAGCTGATATACAAGCTCCCGCGCTATGAGCTTGTAGATCTGCTATTTTTGAAAAATCTTGAAAATGTGTGCATAGCTTTGAATATATATACTTTTTTAAGTGAACATTTTTAACTCAAATCTTTGCTTCTGGGGGTCCCTGGCACAAAACATTTTCAGATGGGGGTCCGCGGCCAAATGTATATTAATTTAGGGGTCCCTGGCATGAAAAAGGTTGAAAACCACTGACCTACTTGATCATTCTACCGTGTCACACAAAAGCATCAAAAGTAGCAGATCTACAAGCTCGAAACGCGTCGCTTCGCGCCGCGTTTCGAGCTTGTAGATCTGCTACTTTTGTCATTTTTGAATTTGAAGCCTGAAAGGTAACAGTTTTGGACCCGTTTCCACCAGACAGAGACGAAATAATACGCACATGAGCACATACAGTACATTTTAGGGAGAGGCATTTTGAGTCATTTCCATATTCGAGCACTTGCATTAAATTACTAATTAAAAATGTGACAATAGGGTCCAAATTGAACGCCTAAGCTAAAAAGCGGCTAGATTCATTGCGTCAGCTCTTTTATGGTGTATGCACAGTGGGCCAGTAGGCTAGCGACGGCAGACTATCATGGGCCACCCCGCCTTCCTCAAATCTGCTCACGCTCAAGGCTCAGGCTTGTGGCTCATGCTGTGCAGCTGACATTATGTTTATGTAAGTCGGCCCATCAATGCAATCGCTTTATCAATACACGCTGCACTCAGCGGTGTATTGAAAATCGGTGTGATATTTTCACCCGTGTAAATTGCTAATACTCATATTGCCTGCCGTGCTTTCAACAAAACATCAAATTGTTTTCATTTCTTTGGGTAAACTTTTGATTTGGTATCTTGATTTATTTGATTTCTTATGCTTAGTTGCCATTAACGCTAGATCAAGTGATGTCTGACTGAATAAATTACATTCTTTTTAATTAATGTGGCTGCGTAAATATTTATAGATAGCAGTTCCATCTCTGTGCCCCGTGACCTTCCCAAAAATGTTCAAAATAGAATGCAAAGTTGCAAACCTGAACACAGATAAATGCCTCTGGCCATGGCTGTCCGCTGGCGTACTAGGCATAAATAAAACATTCTGGAATGATTTGGAATAATAACACCCCTACACATTCAAATTATCTTCCTTTGAGTCCCAGCCAGCTGATTGCTGCTGTAATGTCACTGCGGAGGACGAGTGCCCAAAAGTGTTTTATATTCAGCAAAAAAGCAGTCAATATTCCAATATTTCTTCAACTTTCATCCTAATCACTTCCAGTCCCCATTACCCAGCTTTGAATGCAATTACAACTTAAAACACTCTTCACTCATCTTCAACACTCGAGAACATTTCCACATTCATTCAGTCACTCACACTTCCCTGCACGTACGCACGCATGCACGCACTCACACACACACAGATACCATTTAAATTCCTCCAAAAAGGCAGACAAAGATCCCCAGTACATTAGCTTTAGATTAGCCCACTATGAGCGGGAAAGCATCTGTGTCAGTTTAGACTTTAGCGTTGGCTATTAAAAAATAGCAGATATACAAGCTCACAGCGCATCACTTCGTGCCGCGCTGCAAGCTTGTACATCTGCTGAAAGTGTTTGAACTTGTAATAATTTAGAATTACGAAAAAGTAAAAAAAAACTACTGATTTAGAGTAGAAGGCATTTGTAGAATCGGTCTTAATGGGTTAGAAACGACCATTAGGAGGGACATCATGCCTTTGACCAATTTGCCATAAGGAAAATGGTAGCGCTTCAGTGCTTTAGCGGCCCACAGAGAACCCAACGAGGCAGACCAAACGTAATAAGCCTTAATAGTAATGTATCATTCCTCCTGGCCAGTGGCCAGGGCAGGGAGATGTCCAGCTTATGTCTTCACTCTACTACGTACAGTAGATTAGTGGCTGGCCTGGCCTCTGTCTCTTTGGAAGGGAGTTCACTCGAATATGATGATATAGTGCACTGCAGTTATATGCCGAACCTGCCTACACTAGGAAATCCTTTCTTCTTGTAAAGTTGAACAATTAGCATTTTGTAAACAACGGATTCACTACAACTCTACATTACAATTCATGTGCGACTCCCTTATCACTCATTACATGGAGAGTGCAAATGTGCACCAATAGTTGTACCAACATGCAGTAAAACAGACAGTCTAATAATGGCATGGCCAATCTGTAACTCAATAGTAAATTACTGAGTGCATGTGTGAATGAAGCAGCACAAATCACAATGACAAACTGGCTGCTTATGGAGCATGTGTGGTGACTGTCTACAGCCTACTTCAAGTTCACATACTCACTGTATAAGTGCAAATCTGCTTCACTAGAACAATGTTGATCTAGCAAAGAGATTTGCCAGTATTTTTGATGTACATGCATGTGTAGATTATCACCTAGTCTATGACCCAACTTTCAATGTTATTCCATTTCATGCCAAAAATCATCAAGATATATCAACCCCAAAAGTGTTTTCCTTTCTTTCTTTTTTAACCAAATTTGGTACACATGATTCTTGCATATCACGTGACAATGGTCATCAAACAGGTTTTTATATTCTATACTGTTTGCCAGAAACTGGTTTCAAAGTTTACTGGGCACAGTGGGCAGGACCTATTTTACACCATATACTGTATCATGAAGGCAAACTTCTGATTGACTCCAAATTGGAATTTAAAGTTGAGGGGCCTCTATAGGCCACACCTCCAAAGCGCTTTCACCCATCGGGCATTGGTTCTAAAAAAGAAAACAAAAGTTCATAGCGTCACAATCATTTTAACCATATTTTATACTTTGGCTATTCAAAAACAGCAGATATACAAGCTCACAGCACCTTAAGCGAACATTTTTTACTCAAATCTTTGCTTCTGTAGGTCCCTGGCACAAAACATTTTCAGATGGGGGTCCACAGTCAAATAAATATCATTTTGGGTGTCCTTGACATGAAAAAGTTTGAGTACCACTAATGCAAAAAGTTTAATCTTATATCATAGATTAGAAATCAAATATTCTCCTGCATCTTCCTTGGGTCCTGGCGGCTGCAACACATGACTTACTCAGCCCCATGGAGCCAACCCAGCCTGGCACAGATATCCATGGAGTGCCCCTTTCTAATTAGGTTTATTTTTAATATCCTCTTACAGCGATTTAATCTGTCGTTTGTTTTATTCAGTCTCTCTTAACTTTACTTTACTTTGATTTAGATTTTATAATTGCATTGTGTGTGTGTCTGTGTGTGTGTGCGCGTGTGTGTGTGTGTGTGTGTGTGTGTGTGTGTGTGTGTGTGTGTGTGTGTGTGTGTGTGTGTGTGTGTGTGTGTGTGTTCTATACAGTACTTTAGTCTTGGTTTAGTGGATTATATGATTCATTATGTTATGTTTTTTGTTTTATTTTTGCTTGGCCATCTGCCGCGATTGGAAAGCACTTTAGGTCAACTCGTCTTTTTTAAATGTGCTTTATAAATCAAGGTGACTTGACTTGATTAGACGGCTTGGCCTTTGGCCAAACAGTAGAAAAAGAAAGAAGAGGAATGGTCTGGCTTATAGTCTGGCTCTGGGAAACAAATTGAAATCTTTAACCTTTCTTTTATGCAAGAGGTTTTGACTCCTGCCTGGCTGTGAAATAAATAGGCAATGGTAAATTGTCTTCATTTCTATATTGCCTTTATCTAAAGTGCTTTACGAAACAGGAGGAATATGTGCAGTGACAAATATCACCCTCACCGTCTGGCTTCCCTGCACCGAACACGGGCCAATCGTGTTCGTATAGACGCTCGACAAAGCCGGATCCACCGCGGTGGATTCGAAGTCGAACCCCCAGCCTCCACAGTGGTGGGCAGATACTTTACCACTGCAGGGACCCCCCCCACTACATAGTGTATAAAATTGTGTTGCAGATTAAACTTTTTTATATAGATTTCATAAATAGCTTCACAGACTTGTTTGACAGCAACTGTCATCAGTATAGGATTCATGTTAAAGGACGACTTCACCCATTTTCAACCTGTCTTCATATAATTGGTCCTCACTAATGCTCATGATAAAACAGTAAAAATGTCTTCAACTCAGTCTGTGTCTCAGAGGAGGGCTGTGGACAGTTCAGAAACCCGTCTACCAGTGACATCATCGATGGGGAATCCAAGCTAATAGAAACAGCAGGCTTTGTATTTCTGGAAAGTTGCAATGCAATAATGGAAGCCATTGTTCCCCCGTTAATAAAAATCTAAATAAAAAATGTGAAATCTTGTTGGAAAAAAAAATCCTGCCTAACGATGATGTTTCTGGACTATCCACTGTCCTCCTATGAGACAGACCAAGTAGAAAAAAAATGTACCATTTTATCATGAGCATTAGTGAGGACCAATTATATGAAGATGAAGTCGTCCTTTAATGTGTATTTTCAGCCATTTAACCACTTAAACCGTCAATCCTTAGTAAACTTGACTTTTCACTCTGTACTACTTAGTCTGCTCTTTTTTCCCTCTCTTTGCCAATAATAGCTGATCTACAAGCTCACAACGCCTCGCGCTGCGAGGCGTTGTGAGCATGTACAGTAGATCAGCTATTTTTGGCTAAAGTTGATGCTAGGGTTGGAAAGGGATGCTAGGGTTCAAGGCGTTAATGTAACAAAATAATCCTATAACGCAAAGATTTGGCAGCTCCCCTGTAGTTACTCTGAGGACCCCCTAGGCAGCAATACTGCAACATCCAGAGAAATGTACGTCCTCTCGTGGTTTCATCATAACATTATGGATAAACAGAGAGATCCCATCTCCTCTCTGATGTCTTCCATCTCGTCTCTGAGCAGTATGCTCCATGCATCCATAACCTCGAGGATGTCTTTGATGTCTAACGATGCTGTAAGTAATGCAGAAGTCGATAAAAAGAGGAAAATCTCTTTCTCTTCATCTTCACGAACACTTGATTCAACTGGCTTAAATGCAGACTTTCATTATGTAGGCCATAGGGGAGACGGGGCTCATCTTAAGAACGTAAAAGCTCTGCTCATCATCTGCGCTGACATGGAAGCAGCCATCAAATCAGCCTTTTACGACACTTTTACGAGGGGCATAATGGTGGCCATTTTGTGAAAGCAGGGCACATTTCCAGGGAGCAGATGGCAATGATGGAAAGTAAGCAAGTACATTTCCTGAAGTACTGTACACATTTTAGGTATTTTAGGTGTCTCAAGAGGCAAATATTGTACTTTTACTCCACTATAATTAGCTGAAACCTTTAGTTACTTTTTGTTTATTATTACAAAACATTAACCACTTCAGCCCTATTTAAACTTTGGCTATTTGAAGATTTTTATAAATTTTTACATTTACAAATTTTACCAAATGGGATATTCTGCATAATAAGTACTTTTACTTATGGTACTGGCATCAAAATCTAAGTATATTTTGCTGCCAACAGTGTTGTACTTTTACTCAAGTAGATTTTGAACACCACACTTTTCCTTGCAACAGAGCGTTTCTACATTGTGGTATTGATACTTTTACTTAAGTAAAAGGTTTGAGTGCTTTTTCCACCACCGGCAGATGGAGAGTGAACTTTAAGCGCAGCGAGAGGGTTGGGGAGGGGGGGGGGGGGGGGGGTGCGTGTCTGTTTGTGAACGCTTATGAGAGTAGGAGCTTGTTTGGTGTGTGTGAGTGTGTGTGCGCGCGTGTGCGTGTGTGGTGCATGCAAGGGCACATCCAGCTAGCTGACAGTGGGGGCTATCTCGCCTGATGTTTGATTAAGAGGCACGCTGACCTTTCCACAGCTCAAGTGGGCACTGACATGCGCTGCTCTCCTGACAGCCCCGCGAGCCTGCCCTCCTCTCATTATGGCCCGAATCTATCAATCCTACAACTCCATGGCTTTTCTGTCTTGTGAGGGGAATAAAAAAAAGGTAAATGTCAGTTTGGGGTGGGGTGGATGTACGCGTTGATACGAGGAAGATGTTATTTCAGAGAAACGCAAAGTGTCTGAGGAATAAAGTGTAGGTTGTAAGAGGTGAAGGACGAGAAGTAGAGAAAGAAAGTGTGCGTGGCTTTTGTGTGTGTGTGTGTGTGTGTGTGTGTGTGTGTGTGTGTGTGTGTGTGTGTGTGTGTGTGTGTGTGTGTGTGTGTGTGTGTGTGTTAGAGTTGGGATCCTTTAGGATATTAACGAGGCCAGTTCCTTAACGATTCCTTCTTAACGATCCCATTCCTAAAGGGTTCACTTTAATGATTCCAAATGGACCCTAACAGGTCTGCAACTATGAGAGTGTACAAAATGTACAGTACACTCTCATAGCTATGGAGGTCCTTGAAATTATAAAGTTTGAGAACCACCGGTATTGTAATTGTATAGCAGACGTGAAGTTAGGACTGTCACGATTACAAATTTAAGTTGACGATTAATTGTCACTCAAATAATTGCGATTAACGATTTGTGTGTTTGACATTGAACATTGTCATGTGAATACAAACTTAATTTCTGTTTGCCTTTTAGGCTTCGTAATCAAAAATTGCACAGAGCAGATAAGACATATATCTGAAATATACAAAGAAATTACAGACACATTTAATCCTTTTCCAAAAAATAGAAATAGTTGATCGACAAGCTTACAACGCGTCACGCGTAGGCGATTATGTAATAATTATGACAGGCCTATAAAGTCCACATACCAGCTCTGACAGTGTGATAAAAAAACGGTTCCCGAAACGCTTGAAAATGTGATGGAACCGATTCAGGTTCCTCAATGTTGGATCCGGTTCCTCCGATTCCGGATCCCAACCCTAGTGTGTGTGTGTGGATGAAATGAGTGTGTGGTCGCACCCGTGGCTTGCACACCGCACACCCCAAGCCATAACGGCATCACGATGGATCGTATTGCCCCGCCCCACCATGAGTTCACTTACAATGCGATTGACAAAGCGTATAATAGTATATATTTGGCCAATCACGAACCGTTCTAATCAATCAAAATTCCAACCAAAAGCTCCTATAATAAAGCCAATGCAGTCTATTGAAAACTTAGCATTGACGCCTTTAGCTGGTGATTGTAATGGATGGCCAGGAAGAGCCTGACGGAGAGTCAATATGGCATGATGATGACGAATGCACTGACTTCGACCTTGATGAATTGGACCCATCAGTTGTGAGCCTCTACATGTTTGTGACAAATTGGTCGTGTCAGACCAGAGGTATTTCCTGTGCAATCGATACGATAGTGAGACTGGCGTTGCCGAGGTCGGACTCGGTTCCTAATCACACACACACGCACACGCACACGCACACACACATACACACACAGAGGAGATTTGGTCAACAGAGGAGACATGAAGGAGCTCAATGACCGTGCAAACTTTGTGTTTACAGTGTGAAGCCCAGCTCTTGTTCTGTGAGCTCTTTGTGGCTCTTTGTGGTGCCTATACTTAACAGTACCTACAGTTGTGTAGGTGATTATGAAGTGAGATTTCTCCAATATGGTGCAGTAAAGTTCAGAGAAATGTATACTGTATGTGTTGATAATATTTTGAATATTTGAATAACACCAGCACCACCACTATTCTTTTTTTTTTATTGTATCCCACAATTTTGCAACCCATTTTTTCACCCAGTGCCAATGCCTAAGCGTGTAATCCTGGGCGCTACTCTCCCTCTGCCAACCTGGGGAGAGCCCCGAACTGAGCTCATGCTTCCTTCAACGCATGAGGAGTTAGCAGGCCGCTTCTTATCACCTGACAGGGGGAAGTTTCCCCTGGTAGGACGTAGCGCGTGGAAGGAACGTTATTCCAACCAGTTCCTTTCCCCTCCATCAGGCGCCCCGGCTGACCAGGGGGAGGCAGTATAGAGACCAGGATTACTGCATGTTTTTTGTGAGGGTACCTACCCTAGAGGAGAACATGCAAACTCCACACAGAAAGGTCCTTTCGCCAACCCCACCTAGGGTATGGGCACTGATGACGCGGAGGAGAGAACACGCCACCGGAGTCCCCGGCGGGAATCCATCCCAGGACCTTCTAGCTGTGAGGCAACAGTGCTACTGACTACGGCACCGTGCCCCTCCACAATTACATTATTAAAGTCTACCACCCCCTACAGGCAGCTTGTGCACACAGTCCCTGCACTAGGATATTTAGTCCTTTAGGTAGGATTATGATTTTAATACAGTGCAACACCAACTCGGCACTCCTGAGTCGCTGCCCTTCACAGCCTCCTATCGAGCTCTGTAGTCTGTAGTGTTGTTAGCTAAGCTGTCATGCCGCAGTGCATCTACGTAGGTGGTGTGTGCTTCTTGCCTTTCCTGCCTGTGCCCTGGGTTGGCTCCCACATTGTCAGTTTGCTCGCCACTCCGCAGTCCCCTGCCAGCCTCATCCTTCTCTCTCTGACTTTGTCTGTGACCCGTGGCAGGTCCCCGTACAGGTCCACGTTTCTGACGTGCTCCATCCATGTGACACCTAGTGCCATTCGTGGCATTCTTGTGTAGACTCCATCCAGGGCCCTTTGCTTTTGTGCTGTGTGGGTCCATGTCGCAGCCCCATACAGCAGTGGTGTAAAGTAACTAAGTACATTTAATCAAGTACTGTACTAAACAATTTTGAGGTATTTTTACTTTACTGAAGTATTTCCAATTTTCAATACTTTTACTTCTACTCCACTACATCTCAGGGGCAAATATTGTACTTTTGCTCAACTACAATTATTTGAAAACTTTAGTTACTAGTTACTTTGCAGATTACAAAGTATTACATTTTAAAACATACATTAACCACTTTAGCCCTATTTTATACATAGACTATTTGAAAATAGCGATGCTTTGTGTTGTGAGCTTGTAAATCTGCTATTTTCAAACATTTTAGTAGCCTACTTTTACTTTTGGTACTTTAAGTATATTTTGAAGCCAATACTTTTGTACTTTCACTCAAGTAACATTTCGAACACAGGCCTTTTACTTGTAACAGAGTATGTTTACATTGTGGTATTGCTACTTTTACTTAAGTAAAATATCTGAGTACTTTTTCCACCACTGCCATACAGCAGTACTGCCTCCACTGACATAGTCATCAAATACAGACATGGAATCATGATCATGATTACTTCAGCCCTCTGCAAAAGCAGTTTATCAACAACGTGGCTCAAGGTCCAGTCTGCCATCATCCCTGTTCAGCCCACTGATGTGTTAGCATACGCCACGGCAACACGTGTCATCGGGTCCTCTAGCAAAGGAATGCTGAATCTATGGGAGGAGGGAGCTTATTTCCTGTCTATTCCATATACTATGGGCCATTATTAGTATGCTATTTAAAGCCAGCAAGTCTTGTCTAGGTAGGCTAATTGCATATTAGACACGCAGCATTGTAGGCTAGACACCGTCATACAGTACATGTTACAACAACTACCGCCATCCTTACACTGGCTCCCTGTGTGTCAAAACAGCACAAAACAACAACAACACAAAATACTACCGTTGGTCAGATACAGATACCTATTACCACATCGGGTGCCAAACACGGTCTGAACCGTGTTTTCACAGAGTAGCGCTTCGGTGCCGAACACGGTCTGAACCGTGTTTTCAGTCTCTTTTGTTTTTTTTGGTTTTTTTCACACGGGAGGGGCTGGAGCAGCTCTGGAATCACCCACGGTGATTCTGAGAAGGAAGGGCCTTATAGATCACCGTGCCAAAAAACATGGCTCCCCATCTGCTTCCGTATCTCTTTCTCTAAAACCTGTATAACTCCAAAACTTTTTATGTTGGGGAAAACGACTTGTATGCGCGATTGCTGCGCCATTGTGACCCGCGTGAAAGATGTTATCGTTCCAGGCGTTAGCCAGGACCATCGTGCAAAATGCATGCATGCTTTGTTTCACATGGATTGCTCGTCTTACAGTCTACAGCTTAAACAGCGCAGCGCAGCTCAACGGTGAGATTTCTGGCACCGAACGTAATCTGTTATTATAAAATTCTGGCACCGAATGTGTTAAGTATCGGTCTCCACATTGCTTCACAAGCTTGGGACTGTACGCGCATGGTTGAGTACACAAGTGCTCTTGTGACTGTGTCTGCTTACGGTCGGCGTACACAGATGATCCTACCCACTCCTAAGGCGTGGATGTGCGCCAGCGAGCATGTGGAGAAAGCGATGTGGTGCGCACATGCTTGTGACCACAACCTGAATAAGATGCCCATGTCTGCCTGCTACCTGAGCATACTGTTAAGTGTGGACGTATGCCAGCGAGCATGTGGTCAAGCGGCGGGGACTGGGAAGGAGCTGTGCCGGCCACGCTGTGGGGACTGTGGGGATGGAGGAGGGCCACGCTGTGGGGACTGTGGGGACGGAGGCTGGCCACGCTGTGGGGACTGTGGGGACGGAGGCTGGCCATGCTGTGACGGAGGGATGTCATTCATTAAGTCAGCCTCAGTGGCCTCTCCGGGAGAGGAGGACTACGCCAGCTAATAGAGAGCCAGACAGCAGAAGTACAGTACATTAATGCACAGTTAAACACCGGTTGCTGAGTGCAAGAGGCATCAATTTAGCATGTAAAGTGCTTTGTGCCATAATAATACTGTAACGTACAGCCGGAATCCATTTGACCTCCACATTATCTTGATTCACTGAGCATTCAAAATGGCTTAGTTGTTTTTTTCCAACACTTTAAAAAGCATGTTTTTTTTTATCCAACACGTGTTGTTGTTGTTGTTTTTTTTAGCTTGCATGTGTTATTCTATTAAAAATTAAAACTCAATGTATTACAAATTCATGAATTATGTGAAATATTTATGCAAAAAACTAACAATGTGCCGTTTTTCAAATCCTTATTCTAGCAAAAAACGCTAAAAATAAATTACATATACATACATCGTCCATCCATTTGTCCAAAACTGTTACTTTTCAGGATTCAAGTTCAAAAACAGCTAAAGTATCAGATCTGCAAGCACGAAACACGGCACGAAGCGCCGGACTTCGTTTTGATGCTCTTATGTGAGGCTGCAGTACGATCAAGTAGTGTGTTAATGTACGGGAAACAAATATGGAGAGGTTTCTGCCTGACAGCAACGACATAAAACACAAGGTATCAAACTCCTCCTAGTGGTTGCAGTGGGTGGGTGCATGACACTGCGTTGAATGCTGCAATGTGTTTGCAGTCTTACCAGACTTCACATTCTACAGTTAAATGTTTTTGTCCCATTATATTAATAACCAAAATAACACCAACCCACTGAGCAATAGAGAACTTACTATCGTCCATCATAGAGCTCATGCTGCTCTCTCTCTGTCCTCAGAGAATAATACTTTTTCGCATTTGTATTATGCTTTTATGGTAGAAATTAAATGATTTAGTCTCTGTCAGTACCAAAACTGGTACTTTTCAGATTTCAAACAAAAGAGGTTGGGTAGGTTTAGGGGTAGGAGTTAGGGTCATGCATAATATACACCAAAAATACAGGCTTTAGGGTTAGGATTAAAAATGGAAAACGTTTTTTAGAAGGGCCATTGATCATCGTCCTACACACGTGTGTGTGTGTGTGTGTGTGTGTGTGTGTGTGTGTGTGTGTGTGTGTGTGTGTGTGTGTGTGTGTGTGTGTCCTGTGTGTGTGTCCTGTGTGTGTGTCCTGTGTGTGTGTGCGTGCGTGCGTGCGTGCGTGCGTGCGTGTTATTGATACTGCTTATTGATGCTCATCGATACTCGATACTAAGATTTGGTGAAAAAAAGAAGTGAAAAGAATGAACGGTTCTTATATTATTACTTTGCTGAGAGGAACTGCATAAAATAATAGTTTGTACGTGCCTTGTTATTTGATATTTTGTGTGTAAAAAATGCAAAATAAAATTGGATAGAATCACACTGTATTAATCACAAGGGGGAAATGAGTAACAACAGCAAAGAGTAAAGAATAACAATATATAAACCAACCAACCCTCTCTCTCTCACACACACACACACACACACACACACACACACACACACACACACACACACACACACACACACACACACACACACACACACACACACACACACACACACACACACACACACACACACACACACACACACACACACACACTAATAACACAATAAACTATACCTGCTTGCAGCCCGTCATACCCCCTCCACACACACACACACACACACACACACACACACACACACACACACACACACACACACACACACAGTACACAATGATAGCACAATAACATATACCTGCTTGCAAACAGTCACACACACACACACACACACACACACACACACACACACACACACACACAGTACACTATGATAACACAGTAAACTATACCTGCTTGCAGCCAGTCACACCCACACACACACTACACAACAATAAACTATACCCACTCGCAAACACAAAAATAACTAGGATACCAAGTAAACATCAATCCTAGCATCTGTCTAAACAACATGCTATCTAAATAACATTCGTAGCATCTGAGGTCAAGCAAACAGTATGAGTATGAAAATAACACACATAGCATACTGTATGCAAACAACTACCAACATACAGTACAGTACTGTACTGTACATCTACATAGTACAACTATAGTGCCTGTCAAAATAGGAAACAAGAAGGGATACAAGGACAGAAGGGTGCTATAGAGGGGGTGAGGTAGGGTTTGAAGAGGTGAGTTTTCCGACAGCGGAAAATGGGGGGGTGAGTCTGCAGTCTTGACTGAGACGGGGGTGGGGGGTCATTCCACAGCTTGGGAGAGAGGAGGGAGAAGACTCTAGGACAGTGGTTCTCAAACTTTTCCATGGCGAGGACCCTCAAATTGATATGCATTTGGCCGCGGACCCCCATCTGAAAATGTTACGTGCCAGGGACCCCCAAAAGAGAAGATTTATGTAAAAAATCTAAAATTATAAAAAACTATTGTGAGCTTGTAGATCTGCTATTTTTTAATAGCTAATCTATAAATGTATAAAGTGGTTAAAATGATTGTGACGCAGTATTAACACATTTAGCTGGAACCCCCCTCCCCCCAAGGACCCCACAAGTAAGTAAGTAGGTATATTTTATTTGTAGAGCACATTCATTTAGTTAGTTTTTAGTTTCGTGGGAGGAACAACCAGCAGGGCTTGGGATGAGGATCTCAGAGACCTTCTGGGCACATAAGGCTGGAGGAGTAGGTCACATAGATATGGAAGTGCCTGGCCATGGAGGGTTCTCTGTATGTGATTACAAGAATCTTAAAATGTATTCTATAATTAACTGGGAGCCAGTACAAAGAGGCCAGGACGGGTGTTATGTGACAGGATCTCCTGGACCTGGTCAGTAACCTGGCAGCAGCATTCTGGACCAGCTGCAGGCGGTCTAATGAGGTAGGTAAAAAGGGAATTACAATAATCTAGACGTGATGACACACATGCATTGGATGATCATTTCTAAATCCGGGTATGAAACAACTGATCTTGGTTTGGCGATGTTACGAAGGTGATTAAAACAGGCACAGGACACAGAATGAACATGCTTATCTAAAAGCATAGCCTGAAGACCCCTGCTCTAGAATAGAACACTTGGCGCATGGCCAGGGTGTGTGAGGGAAGGGACTAACACTGTAGCAGCCCGCTAACGATTACCAGCAAGCTCAGCTCATTAGTTAAGACATGATGAACGACCCGAATGACCTGGCACATTACATTAGCTGGCATGACTCCTATAATACACTACCAAATTCACTTAGCGCTCGCCAGGCTATGATAAACCATCTCATTCATTCATCCATTCCAATGGGATTTATTTCCCACGACACAAAAATTACATACAGTGTCAATTGATAGCAGAAAGCGTCAGAACTGCAAGGCAAGTGATTTCCTTAAAATAAGAGGTAAAAAGCTAGAGTGTTTGTTCAATAACAGGAGTCTCCATGTCTCTCCAGCTCTTTATTAAACAGAAAATACATTTTGAGGTCAGGATACCAATTTGATCTAGTAATCAGGATAGAGAGACAGAAGTGAAATTGGAAGTGATGACTCAAAGAAACAAGTAGACACTGGAACTGCAACTGGAACACTATAAAAATGAAGCTGATAAATGGGTACTCTCTCCTAAATTGGCCACCTACTGTACCTGAAAATTTATTTTCTGTTTATCAAAGAGCTGGAGAGACAGGGAGACCTCTGTTACTGAACAACACGCACGCAGTGTTTATTGTTTTAAATAACATTAAATATGAAAGATATGATACACCAAATTAGTCTAAATACAGATAACCTTGTGCCCATGGCCTAAGCAGCGGTCTGCTGTGCAGTAGTCTATCAGTGTCGCCTCTCAGGAGCATTCAGCAACTTTATTTTTCACACCTTCCAACCGACTGATCTCGCAACTTCATTTGACTGCCAGTCTGTAGTAATCTGTAGTAGTCCGTTTGGTGGAGAGCTACCTTGATAACAAAATGCACTCAGACTGGCCTCCCACTGTGTGTGTGCAGCCTGTCTGTTTCTATGGCCTGGTTGCCTCCACTGAGTCTATACAGTCAATGATTTTCTGTCAACCATATAGTCGTTCAATCATTAATTTGTTTATCCATTCATTATTCATCCATCCATCTACCTACAGTACTTAATTTGACAATTCAAAGTCAGCCACTGAATGGGCAGACTTTCGTTCCGAGCTTCACACACACACGCACACACACATTTTAACAATTTATCCATGTCCACATAAAGGAGAGCATACAAGGAAACAAAAATTAAAGGTACAGTTAAGGTTAACGTTTACAAAATCATGGCATGTCTTCATGATACAATAAACATGTCACCCAGTACTCTATGGGTATAAGTAACAGCATCTCCGCCATACTGTATGTGGTGGCTACTGCTACCAATTATAGCAGAGACAGCACAGTACTTTGCCAGCCTTTCCGCCTCCTTTTTGCGCATCCCAAGTTGTTGAAACCCTCTAACAACCAGTCTGTGGGTATGTCCTAGGCTGCCAAATAAATATAAAAACAAATAGTCTGCACCTATAGCCCAGCTCTGAGATAGATATGGTATATAGTAGTGGTATAGTAGTGGTTGGTATTTAATGACATTGGTCACAAAGGCTTCCTCTAGGCTGAGGTCAAAGGTGCAGGCTATCTCTAATACAGACACTTCATCAACCACAACATCTGGTGTATTGGTGACTATTTCCCTGACCTGGACGAGGTCAGTTATAATGTCCTCTGAGACCCTCACAGTCCCAGAGTCAGACTGCACCCACTCCAGGAACACTCCAGTGTGGACACAGAGGTCGTTCAGATCCGGTCAATCTGACCAGACCCAAAAACCAGCGGAACGGGTGTCAAGGAAGTGGGGCTCTGACTCCCTGGCCAGTGGGACCTTACGCCTCCTTAGGTCCAGGAACAGGGAGAAGCTCTAGCATGCTGGTGTAGATTCATTTCCCATTTGGCACCCCCAGCTCTCCCTCCCACTGTGGATGAAAGGTGATGTCACGGGTGCTGTGTCGAGTTGAGTCCAAACCATTTTCGCACACAGGCTCACTGTTTTGTTATTCATCTCACATACACACATCCACCCAGTGTACTTTATAGCTGCGCAGATAGTTCCGCTGGTTATACAGTTCCTCAGGTGTCAACATGATTCAGTCCTACAGTGCAGAACAGACGAGCTGAACCAAATCCACTTTTCCTTTCACTGCAGTCAGAATGTCCTCTTCAGATTTTAAGCCGTTTTAGTTTTTGTGGTTGTTGTTGATCATATATTTGACACTGATGAACGCCCTCATTTTTCACCTCACGTTTGCTTTAAACCCCCTCGAACACACACCACCACTTTCTCTACACAATCTCAGCCTACATGATGCAGTGTGCCTGTGTTATCAGTTGTGCCTGTGCTTCTTTTGTGAGTGTTGTGAACAAACCCCACAACACGGTGCCAGCTATCAGTAATTCATAATGGTGAGAAAGAGAGATAAAGAGAGCCTCTGTATTTGAGTCCCCCACCCCCAGTATCTATTGACCAGGGGAGCTCCCTGAATTTTGAACTATGTGAGGGACCCGTCTGTCAATCATGAGTGGGCTGTAATGGTTTGGGCAAAAGCGGTGCTGTAATTTAATGGTAAAATATCAGTGTATTCAAGAAAAAATAACTCTGCTCTTTTGCTATAATATCAAAATATATCTTTTAACGTTAGGCCAGTGGTTCTCAAACTTTTTCATGTCAAGGCCGCAGACCCCCATCTCGAAATATTTTGTGCCAGGGACCCCTAGAAGAGAAGATTTATTATATATAAAAAAACATTGAGGTTTTTCTTTGTGCCGTGCTGTGAGCTTGTACTTCTGCTAATAGCCAACATATAAATGGATAAAGTGGTAAGTGGTTAAAATTATTGTGATGCCCCACTTTGAGAACCACTGCATTAGGCTACACATCTACTTTGCTTGTTGTTCTATTTTTCTGGGTTAGCATTTCAAGCCATATTATTTTCCTCATATTTGCTTCATTTCCCCATGCGCTGTGCAGTGAATGCCTGCCAACCACAGCCTACACAATGTGAAACTGTATACATTACAATCACCTATTGTTGATGTTGCCTCTGCTGTCAGTGTGCCTATTGTCTGATTAGAAAAGAAAAATAGCAGATTGCACGCATCGCGTCATCAGCTATCCAGTGCACGATACAACGAGCAACTAAGTATAACACAGGCTTAAAAGGGGGTGTAAGTCATTTTTTGTTAGAAACAAAAGCTTTTAAGAGATACAGAGGCTTAGGCTTTGCTTTCTGAAGCAGAGCAACTACTTTTATCGTTTGACCATCTGTGTCAACTGCGCTTTTATCTCTGCTCACTCACCCAAGTCCCTATCGCGTCTCTAATTGCTACAATTAGATAGAGATAAGTTTTAGGCATTTTAGATGATGCTCTTACTCAAAGAAAAAGAAACGTGTGCCAAGAAGAGCTGCTCAATATCTCGCTCAAGACACACATTTGCGGGACTTCAAATGGTATCCATTGGCCTTTGTGCTACCTACATGCAGTATGATCAATATGTGTCATGATGCAACACAAGGTAAGCATGTAACACACAAGGAGAGAGGATGCACTAGGCTGTTCAGTTACAGCCATCATATAAACCAGTGGTTTTCAACCTTTTTCATATCAAGGTCCATTATTTATTCGGCATTTGACCCACTTATTCACCATTTGATGAGATTTAGACTCTCAACTTAGAATATTTTGTTATCGTTGGATAAGATTTTGTGCACAATTCCATGCTGTATTGATGTTGGTACCATAGGAGAGATAATAACAGGCAAACGTTGATCAAAATAGCAATTCTTCTACATGTTCTAATTGTGTAGACTTGTAAATTAAGGGATGTTTAGCAATAATTTAACTCTTGAGCGCATAAAATGAAACCAAATGGACCCCTAAGGGTCCATTTGGTTTCATTTTACGATCTCAAGAGTTAAAGATATATAAGTGTCCATTTGGTTACCAACTCTCCATCGTTTAGCTGGGGACCACCTGGAACCACTGGTGGTCCCCGGACCACTGGTTGAGAACCACTGATACAAACAACAAGCTCAGACTAGAGAAACCAGACAGAGAGAACAGTAACCGTTGCGGTCCAGTGGTCCAGTGGTCCAGTGAAGCTGCCGGGCTGTTTCTCCGGCACAAAACTGGGAGGTGTCCGTCACCAATGACCTCTCGCCTGAACGGTCTGTGGTGGCACTGACCTCATACATCCACCGTTATTGAGTTATTGTATCCACAAAAAGACCCATCGGGACCTACACCCAACTGTAAACCGTGGACTGGAAGTAAATAAAGGCAAAACACAAGGCCTTCTCTACAGCAAGGGTTCCCAAACTTTTCAGGCCGCGACCCCCCAAAATAAATCATATTTGAACTGCCCCCCCCCCCACCACGACCACCACCGCCACCCTGGCAAGCACTTGGAATTGCAGGCATTGCATTTAGTTTGACTCGGCTCCACAGATAAAACATTGTGAAAATAGACGATCTACAAGCTCGCAGTGCGAGGCGCTGTGAGATTGTAGATTGGCTACTTGTAGATTGGCAACTTTTGCCCATTTCTTATGTAATGGCCAATTTGGTATTAAAAAGGTCTTTAAAAAGTCATAAAATTGTCACTTTAGAAATGTGCAGATAGCCTGTATACACTTACACTGTATGTTGGTTTGTTTACTATTGAGTAGGAAAACAACGTTGCACATTAAGCTAATGATCTGGGGTGAACCCCCCCGCCCCCAAAAATCATTCGACCCCCAGTTTGGGAACCACTATATACTCTACACGGCAAGGTAGAGGAGAAGGAAGAATGCCACATGAGGACACACTAAAACCACAAACAAGTCAAACAAGTGAAGAGCTTTTATACGGACAAGGTGGAGGCGATGGCTCCAGCTCATCCATCCTAGTTACAAGCATAGCCCCCCCCCCCCTCCCCCCCAGGGGACAGTGATCTCCAGCTCGGTGCTGCTCTCTGTCTATACACCAACGACCCGAGGGGTCAGTGAGTGTAATGTGCTGATGATGACCGACTGCATCGGTCGAGCAGTGTGGCCCACGGTGTCTCACTTTGAGGCAGTTAAGAGCGACCGCTATAGGCGTGACGAGACGTGTACTTCCTGCTGCTTGAAACGAGAAGAAAACCAGGAAGCTCCTGATCTACTTATTAACCCATTAAGACTTGAAGCCAATTCTACAAATTTCTTCTAAATCCCAACAGTATTCTGAAAAACGTATGTTTCTATATCAGTGGTGCTCAAACTTTTTCATGTCAAGGACCCCTAAAATTATGTATTTGTCCGCCGACCCCCATCTCAAAATATTTTGTTCCAGGGACCCCAGCAGCAAAGATTTGAGTTAAAATTCACTTCAAAACAATATATATTTAAAGATTTGCAAAACATTTTCACAATTTTTCAAAAATAGCAGATAGGCCTATACAAGCTCGTAGATCTGCTATTTTTGAATAGCCAAAGTGTAAAATAATGCTTTTTAGCTAAAATCCAAAAATGCGTTCCAGGTCTTAATAGGTTAAGACCTGAGGCCGATTCAACATGCCTTCTAAATCTCTAAATCTCTGGTTCTCAAACTTCCAACTGCCAAGGAGGACCCCCCCCAAAATGATATGTATTTGGCCACGGAACCCCCCATCTGAAAATGTTTTGCGCCAGGGACCACCAAGAGAAGATGTGTGTTAAAAACAATTCAAAACGCTTTCAAGATTTAAAAAAAAAATTCAAATATAGCAAATGTACAAGCTTGCAGCACGGCACGAAGTGAACCGCTGTGAGCTTGTGCTGGATCTGCTATTTTTGAGAACCACTGAAAAACATGTGGTGTTCATCTAAAATGACACAGATACTGGTTTTAATGGGTTAAGGAAGGAAAGCGGGCCATGTATAACCACAGCAGAGCTTGTGACCCAAATAGCTTCAACTACAACATAAATTACGCCCGCAGGAAGTGTCAACAGCAGACCTTATACCTGCTTCGGATGCCAAGGCAGCTGCACGGCCGCGTCCCCAATGATCCACTGGAACTACACTACACTACACTTGTCATATTGAAAGCCTACTGACCTAATCCTTCTTGGCGTGGTATGGGGGAGCTTTCAGAGAGGAAAATGAGCAGACTCAGTGTCTCTCCCTGGGGTCTAAGATACTGCAGACAGCCGTGTCCAGGTCTGCATACACCCTGGGCAAAGAGGAAGGCTCTGAAAATGTTGGGGATCCATGACTTCTTCAACATCCTGCTCTCTGGCCACAGACTTGTCACTAGGGCTGTCATGGTCATTCAAATAATCGCGATTAATGATTTAATTGTGTTTTTGGCATTGAACATTGGAACATACAAATAAACATTTTATGTCTGTTTGCCTTTTATGATTCAAGAAACAAAAATTGCACGGGGCAGATATGACAAATAACTATACGAATAAATTACAGACATTTAATGGCTATGGCTAATCTACAATAGCATAAATAGCTGATCTACAAGCTGTCAACAAGTCACAAAGTGTAAGCTTGTAGATCAGCTATTTCTGCTATTTGATTATTTGATAGTTCAAAGTTTGACGCTGAACGTTCCAGCGAGATTAGCTGTGCACAGACATACGGACACACAAACAGGACAGGGGTGAATACATGGTAATCCCCTCCTGACTGTCGGCATAGCCACGGGAAGATGTTTGGATTAGGGGTGGGAGTGCTGGGTGTGGAAAACAAGCCACCCCTTCCCCTCTCCGCCCCACACTGTGGAGAACAAGCCACCCCTTCCCCTCTCCCCCCCACACTGTGGAGAACAAGCCACCCCTTCCCCTCTCCCCCCCACACTGTGGAGAACAAGCCACCCCTTCCCCTCTCCCCCACACTGTGGAGAACAAGCCACCCCTTCCCCTCTCCCCCCCACACTGTGGTGGAAAAACAACCTAGACGCTCTTCAGCACCATGGACAGTGACGCTGTACCAAAACCCTGACAAATTACCAGTACAGGCTATTTTATCCTAAGAGACATACTGTAGGCTTTAGCTTTTTTTTGTTTTATTTATTTGCACAAATAGCAACATAGTAGGCAACAACATTATCAAAACATATTGTGCAGGTGAGATTGAAAAACCCTATCTAACTATATAAATGGCGACCGACTTCCGCACCCTCGGTGGCGACACCCCACAGCTCTGTTATCGAATAAACAACGCACCGCCAGACCACATGTCGCCAACTGACTCGCCACGGCGCCCGCACTGAATTAACGCCTCGCGTAGGGGACATCTCACTGCTCACTACACCTTTTCCACCGCGCAACATAATTAATTCTACTCACCAAATGTCGGACAAAACGGAAGGGGAGGCAGCTTCGTACCGTTTACCGTGCGCACGACCTAATCACCACAACAGCAGGCAGCCGGTGCGGGGGCTTTTTCCTTTTTTTCCAAAATTTTTTTTTGGTCACCATTTTCTCCAGGAACCATTTCTGGTGTAACGCCACCGGCAGCATGCGCTGGGTTGCCAGGTTTGCACAGCCAGCGCCAGAAACAAGCAACCACCTTCATGAAAAAAAAAAAAAACACCGAAATGGTCCGCAATGTTCCAGGGGTGTCCCCGCGCGTCCCAACACTCCACAGGGGGTCAGTGGACCAGCAGGGGGTCCGCGGACCCCCTGTGGACCCCCTGAAACATAACAAATATAATTTCTTCAAATTTTTTCCCTTTTCAAAAAAACTTTTCCACAGTTTTACTCCGGCGATTTGGGTCCCCCAATCTACACACGGCCACGCTGGGCTCCGTGCGCGGCTGGGGTTGAGGGGGGCGTAGCCCCCCGAAACTCTAGTGGGTTTATAAAGTTAATCTATAAAGTTAATCTAAACAAAAATACAATACAAATAGAAAAGTAATCAGAAAAAGAAAAAGCAAACCCACAATAATAAGCAACATAAGTAGAACACAGACTCTCTGTATAAATGAAAAATCAGACTTGGTTGAATACAGATCATTTGAAGGACATAAATTAGAATTAAGTGCGGGATCAGGGATGGTGATGTTACAGGAATAGGGACATCATGTGCTGCACACATGATCGTGCACACATTGCACATTGCAGTATTATCACAAAAAAAAGCACACGGTTGCCCATCAGAACATGAACAGCAGATGTATTTTCTTTTATTCCCCCAGCCCATATGAATAACATGATTCTTCTGCATCAATATTTGTTCATTTGCAAGCTCCTGTGGGTGGAGCCTGGATTCAAACCCAGGTCTCCCACATACAGTAGGTAAGATTCATTGCCTCTCGGTCAAAGGGGAATCCCCTTGGCCATCACGTGTGATCACTCACACGTCATCTCCACAACATCGTGGATGAACGCTTGAGTGATCCCACGTGATCAGTCTGGCAATGCCAGGCTATAGGTATTACACGCTTCTGGGTTACAGGCAGGGCTATGCTACACACATACAGTAAGTTACTTCATGGTTTTAGTATGTACCCCCCCCCCCCCCCTCTCTCTCTCCCCCTCACCTTTTACGATACTTTCACATTCCTTGGTGTATTTGAGGTTGCATATTTACCGTGGCTGTATTAACTGTATATCTCTCATAGGAAAACCTGCACTAAAAAAGTAACTAAGCATACTGCTCTAAAAAAAATGAAACAATTTAAAAAAAAAGTGTGTATGCTACTCCTCTGATCATTCTACTACTTCTCTGGCATTGCCATCATAGAGTGTTTATTCAGTAACAGGGGCCTCCCCATCTCTCCAGCTCTTTAATAAACAGAAAGTACATTTTCAGGTCAGCATAATACCAGTTCTATTCATTCAGGAGAGAAAACCCCAGAAAGATAATTTATACGCTTCAGTTTTATAGTGTTCCAGTTCCAATTTCGTCGGCTCATTATTTTTATTTCATCACTTCCATTTCAACTTGTCCTTAATTTGAAACAGTCCTAATCCCGGCCTGGAAATGTGTTTTCTGTTTATTAAAGAGCTGGAGAGATGAGGAGACCTGTTACTGAACAAACACAAGCAGTGATTGCTATTGGAATATAGAGCTGTTTAACATTTATGCTAACACAAATATGTTAAAATGATAAATGTGGAAGTGCCAGAGCTTTGCAGATACCGTACCTAGCTCTGCAGCATTCTTCAGTCGCCACGTGAAACCATTGAAATTACATTAATTGCAATGGCCTTCCCTCTTTCACTCATGGCCGAAATCAATAAATCAATAAATAAATAAAGCTAATATTCTTCCACATGCACAGAGTCTCACATGCCAAAATGAGTAGCATCCATTTCCTTATCGTTTCCGCCAAATACTGCTCTGGCTTGGAGGGAAGAGCCATTGTCGGTCATTCCAAATGAATACCATGAAATGAGTCCTAATTAAAGACCGTGGATGGAATTAGCCATGTAGCTTCAGCCATGGATGGACAGACATGCATGTTGTACACCCTGGGGAGCTTCATCACATCCTTCCTGATAAGCCTATCATAATGGCCGTGTGCTCTCCTCCCTAATCTTCTCTTTATGAGTGGCATCACATTGTGCGTTTCAAAAGGCAGCTTATTGCCAGATATACTTCAAAAGAATTCCACAGAGGATGCAGGGTATCCATCATGCTGACAACAAACCCCCAAAACATGTACACTACAGCATCCATACAAAGATGAATAGTAACTATACAACATATATAACACTCAAGGCACAGTTACGCATAAAAGTTAATTTAGAGGCGCAAAGCAATCTCGTGGCACGGTGAGGTGATATCCTCATTAAATGTGTGGGGAATACACGGCGCTCCCACTACAACAGGTGCTATTTCATTTTCTGTCTGGCTAGCTTTAACGATCTCATTAAAACAGGCACTCTTAAAAAGGGCACCGGGTGTCACAAGACTAGAGTACTACATACTGTACAGTTCCAGCACATGAGAGGGCCTGACTGATAGAGAAGAGCAACGAGCGTTGGCTCTTTATCCACCTTGACATCGCAGTGGGTACTTTACGTACAAGGCTGACAAGCAAGTTGGAGGAAAAAAAAGAAATAACTTAAAAACAGGCAAATTCAATTTTGAATATGGCTGTGCAGCACAGCCGTCCTTGGCTGCAGAGAGAAACTGGAGACGGCAAGCTGAGAATCTTGTTACGCTGGAGTAGTACATCATTTACCCGGAATCCGTGCCAGCCACTTTCCCACCCCAACTTCTGTTGCCAGGAACCAAATGGCACAGATTAATCATAGGATGTCTGTTGGCAAACGACAGGGCGGTGGGGTGGTGGGAGGGTCAGTTCTGTGCTCTTGCTATCAACCGCACGAACCCCAGCAACACTGTTCTGGGCATGTCATATAATAGGCGAACATTCTGTGAAAATAGCAGATACGTACAAAAGCTCACAACAGACCGCATTGCGACTCGTTGTGAGCTTGTAGACCGGCTATTTTCGGCAAAGAGATTAGAGGGAAGAGGGAGGTAGAGGGAAAAAACGAGGGGACAAAAGTATAGACCCCTGGGCAATCCTGGTCAACCAAGTACAGGTTTATGTGGTTAAATGAATGTGGTCGTCTATCGTAAGCCTTTCCCCTACCACAGTTCGTAACCTGCCCCACACCCTCATCTACCTCCCCCTGTGCCCCTTACCGTACCGACTGTTAACTCATTCCCTGCCAACGACGTCTTTTTGACGTTTGCAAACGAAAGTCCAGACCGTCAATGACGTTTCTAGTTTTTTTTTTGTGTTTCCACTAGATGCCGCTCTTCGCTAACACATGAGTGACCACTTCATCCCCAGATACACACAGATGCAGGAGATCACGTGATCCCAAGATTTACTACTCCATCCACTTCCTGGTTAACATCTCTGGGAAATCACCTGTATCTCTTTTACTACGTATTTTTGGCACGACATGCTATTTTCAACGGCCTATAACAAGCGAACGGGAGGTCGTGATGACATTTTCCTTTTTCGTCGAGTGGATCACTGGGAAAAAATGATTTTTCAAAAAGTCAGTAAAAATGCTCGGAATCGCTGGCGTTTAGTTAGGAGTGTTTTTCTGAAAATCCCATAGTTGGGATGGATGGATGTCTGTTGTTTGGAATGCCGTCACGTCAGTCTTCTTCTTCACTGAGAGACGAGGGATCATCCCAAAGCTGTGTTAGGGCGCCCCTAGTGGAATTTTGAAAAAAAAAAAAAATTTAAGCTATATTCAATGTGCAGAGAAAGACTATCTTACTATTGAACCTACTATTTACCTGAATACACAGATCACAGAGTGGAGCTCTAGCTTCACTTGGATGTTTTATGGCATTATAACCTTGGGCATTTTAAAAGTCACAGACCCCTCCTCTGACTTGTTATCAGATTAGAATTTGAGTGCAGAATATCGATGTTCATGCTATTTAAAGCCCAGATGAAATGGCCTTTCAAAAGGATCACAAAATAATAGTAAAAGCTCAATAGCGGGCTCGATGTAAGCCCGGATCAATAAGCAGGATCGATAAGGTGCTCATTATCAATAAAAATTAACGAGCTCCATCCCCATGTGTGAGGGGGCTATGTTTTTTCAATTACTTGTTTCAATCATTTTATGTATTTATTTGTATTGTATTTTTTTTTTCATCTTCTAAAAAAAATATAAAAAATAAATTGAAAAAGTAATTGAAAAAGACGGCCCCCACAAGTATTAGAAGGACAATATCAGTCACCAGAACCAAGGACGGGTGTTGTCAAAAAAAAAAAAAAAAATGTATATATATATATATATATATATATATATATATATATATATATATTATTATTATTTTTAATTATTATTATTTAT
Organism: Gymnoscopelus microlampas; assembly: GCF_963454915.1. Classification (NCBI taxonomy): domain Eukaryota; kingdom Metazoa; phylum Chordata; class Actinopteri; order Myctophiformes; family Myctophidae; genus Gymnoscopelus; species Gymnoscopelus microlampas. The sequence continues at coordinate 4,636,265 of NC_139959.1, read as the reverse complement.
TTTTTTCACATCGATTGGGGCAGGCCAGTAAATGGGATAGGGTGTAATCTGAATGTCGTTTGAAGGTTAATGGGACATGCCAATTCCATACCAAAAGATGAATGTCAGAAAAGCAATCTCACCTTGCTACTGTAACAATAATACTCATTTACCAAAGTATAACTGCATATAACCTGCGAGAGTGATAGCCTCAGCCACTATGATTGTCCTTTTATTTTAATTAGTTGGTCAAATATTCCAGAGTAAGAGATAGATAAGATGTTTATTTGTCATTGCATGATCGACATACAGCGAAATGTTGTTTAGTACATCCATAACAACAGCATCAGCAACAAAGAGAATATAAAATATATATTTTTATATATAATATAATTTTAAAAGAGAGTGTGTGTGTGTGTGTGTGTGTGTGTGTGTGTGTGTGTGTGTGTGTGTGTGTGTGTGTGTGTGTGTGTGTGGCTCTGCACTCCCTGCAGCACTACAGGGAATGCTTACTCCTCCCTGTTGTCTCAGAAACGTAACTTGCTCAGTCAAGGTTTAAGAAACAGCAAAAAGTCTGTGTAAATCTATGTAAGGAAACATTGTTGATCTGATCTACAAGCTCACTTGCGAGGCATTGTGAGCTTGTAGATCTGCTATTTTCACAATGTTTGCCTCTTATATTATCTTATATTATTTGACAATTTGGCCAATGTTTGGCCAGTTTTTATAGTAGCCTAGTTTGTTGATTACTTTTGATGCAGCAATGGTCTTGACTCTTTTGTCACTTTACTCTCATCTGTGGGGTCCCCCCTGGGGGTCCTGACCCACAGGTTGAGAACCACTGGCCTACACAATAGAATGCTGAGTTGTTATTTCACGTGTTATGTAACTGAACTGTAACAAGTTCAGAACGTGTCACTCAAGACTTGAGACTGTCCTCCCCTGCCGACTACTAATCCACATCACTGGGGATCAGCCAAGTGGACTGTTGTGAATCTGCCTTCTGTTAGGCTACACTACAGTGACAATGCCGAGTCACAGAAGATGTCTGGCGTCACCCACTCTGAGGGAATAAAGCTCATGGGCTGAGTCAATATGCCACGATAAAAGGGAGTATCGGAGATCTCTGCCTCGCCAGCACTTTGACGAGAGCGGTTTCAGTCAACTAAAGCCTCATTTTTGCTTCATCATACAAAAGTGCCACTCGACAAAAAACTGCAAGAACGGACTTCTAAACTCCCTGTGATGAGTGGCAAAGTTTGAAAGTCAAAAACATTTTATTTCTCCCTTCCCCTCTGTGCCTCGATCCCCTCTTTTCCCTCTGTATCCCTCTCTTCTTCTCTCCCTCCCTGTCCCTCTCTCCCTCGCTCGGCCTTCATTAAAGTGCCCCTCTGTCTGTATGTCTGTCTGCTTGTCAGTCAGTGGCTCTCTCTCTCTCTCTCACTGACATTCAGCTCACTTCTCACGTCAGCCTCGTTTCCCCCAGACTATTAGCCCACTGTGTCAGAACGTCACGCCTTTCAATATCGCTGCCCATTTGAACACCCATCATATACATGCAGAGCACGAGACGGCAAAATGGCCCATTCTGGACCCGCTGTCTTCTTGCTCATTCAGTGTGCAGGCATCCTATGAAACACAATTACGCCCGTTAACAAGCGAGCTGTGGACACAAATGGACATCGGTGTGTGATACCAGAGGCCTAATGAGCGTAACCAGAGGAAACTATACTCATTTTCGTGGCAAAACGACCCCTGTGGGGGAAGGAAGGGCGGGGGATTCATACAAGACAACCTGTTCTCTCTGCTCTTGCTTTTGTAAATCCTTACACCCTTTGTCTCAGTGCAAGTCAGGCCCATTACGGTGGATTATAAACCATAACTGACGGTATTAAGCACGCACGCATGGACACAACACACAACACACACACACACATCTGAACATGCGTCACCACATTTTCTAACGATTACATTTTCGATTAACAACGATGGAGCAACAGCAGTATTGTGGTTAAATATGTGATAATAATCACGGCCGCCTACATGACTTAGCCCATAAAGTAGCCAAACACATTCATTTCAGCACCACAGGGAAAGAACAGCGATGGACAAAGACACTCACTTTTCTTTCCTTCTTTTTTAACGGTACAGCGATTGGAGATCCAAGTTTTAACCAACGATGCCTACACGCCACAAAACTTAACTCACAGAAAGAAATAATCAATTCCACAGTCATTATTTCGTAAAAAAAAAAGGCTAACATGAACATAAATCATAGAAGTGCACAATTTAACACAAGATGAGGACCTGAAAGCAGAATCATAGACAGGCACAGGCAGAGCAGGTGAAATCAAGATGATTTAATTGCCCAAAACAGGAACACACAAGGTGCATGAGGACTATACTGAGGACTGGTAATAACAAGAACTGGAACAGAACACAGTAACACCATTTAAGTACTGGCACGGAACACAAGGAACTGAGGGTTTAAATACACACAGGGCTAACCATAAACAGGTGAACATCACTGACAATCAACACAGGGATAGGCTAGGGCACTGTTTCCCAAACAGTGGGTTGGGACACATTTGTGGGTCGCCGACACGTTTCTATGGGTAAACATCTTTTTTTTTTAATTTCCTTCCTTCCTTTTTTTTTTTTTACATCATTTCAAAAGATTAACTCATTGACTGCCAACTATGTCTTTTGACATCCATAAATACAAAGCCCAGGCCACCAACAACGTCTGTTGACGCCTGATGTAAGATATGAGTGACCATTTCATTATCAGTCGCACACAGATCCAGGAGATCACGTGATCGCAAGATCTCCTCCACCATTCACTTCCTGGTTAGCGTATTTGGAAAAATGCCCTTTTCTCACCTCCCTGGATTTCCTCTGCATTCTTGACGATACATGCTATATTCAATGGCCAATAACTAGAGAACGGGGGAGGGGGGGGTCGCAATGATTTTTTTTTTCGCGGAATCACAGAGAAAGCCTCCGTGTTTAGCAACGATCGGGGGGGGGGGGGGGGGGTGGATTGCTGGCAGTTAATTTATTTATTTACTCTGTAAAATCTAAAACGTTCAGAGATGACAAGAATTTCAAACATTTTTCAAAAGTGAAAAAGAAAAACTTTTAAGGAGTACCCTTGTGAAAATAGCCAATCTACAAGCTCACAACGCGGCATGAAGTGACGCGTTGCGAGCTTGTCCGGGACCCACTAGTGTGGGTTCCAAGCAAACGTCTAATTTCTCTTTTGGGTGTTGAGCTAAAAAAGTTTGGGAACCACTGGGCTAGGGGACTAACAGGACATAACAGGTGGAGATAACTAATAATCACAGGAAGGTGAGACAAGACAGGAACAATAGGAACAATATTACATATATTAAAAGGAACACAACAGGATAAAGTTAACGTTTAATTGCTCTGTAAAGAGTACAGAGAGTTCAGTTGTCACTATAACGCACATCAAAACAGTGATTCCATAATTAGAATGAAATGCTTTTAGAGCCAATTATTAATCCAGTTTCACAGCTGCTGACTGTCAGTTTGGAGGAGAAAAAAAGAAAAATGTATGATTGTGTAACACTGCTAGCGTCTTGAATTATTGAATTTAAATTACTGATACTCTCTGGGTGATCAGGAATGAGTACGTCAGAGGGACAGCACATGTTAGATGTTTGAAGATAAAGCCAGAGATCCCAGACTGAGGTAATGGTATAGACAGAGGAGGCATAGTGAGTACTCGGTAGAAGGATGCTGAGGTTGGAACTGCCAGGCAGGAGGCCTAGAGGAAGACCAAACAGGAGATGTATGGGTGTAGTGAAAGAGGACATGATGTTAGTTGATGTGAGAGAAAAGGAGGCAGACAGAGGACAGGGTGAGATGGAGGCAGATGATTCGCTGTGGCGACCCCTGAAGGGAACAGCCGAAAAGAAAAGAAGAAGACACGAGTAGTGGTTCATTTTCCGTGTATTGTTCTTCGGGTATCACACGATGCACTGTATGATTTTGGTTTAAGTTCCTATCTTAGGTCCTCTATAAAGTACGATTGCGTTCACAGTTCACACATATAACGAACCATATGGTTCACTCTTGGAACTGGACCGAGTCCCACATTTGGTCCGGAGTTCATTCTCACCTCTACAAAAGAAAGTGGACCAAAGAAGCGGACCATGGTCCGTTTTAAAGCCTGAACACACCCTTATACTTCACCGCACAATGGTGTCGTGAAAAATCCGTAAACATAGCAGATCCACAAGCTCACAACGCGTCACATTGCAAGCTTGTAGATGTGCTATTCTTGATTTGATTTTTAGATTTTTTTAAAATGATTATCTATTTGTCTATAATAGTGATCGATAATTAATCGATTATTTTATTAACTTACTAATAAATTGGTTACGTCGATTAGTTGGACACCACACCTCTAGCTCGGTTCCATAACAACATGGTATCCCTCCCCCATCCACTCCACTCTCTCTGTGGCATCCTTAAAACAGGATGCCCAATTAGCCTCTAATTACAGCACTGTCCATTTATTATGAGAGGCCCGCTCCTCAGGGGGGCTGCATGGTGCGGCCACCGCATCCTCTGGAAATGGCGAGCCAGGAGCTGCAAAACACTGCCGCGGGTGGGTGTGGGATGTTGTTCCTGTGATTAGAACCTGTGGTGTAAAGTAACTAAGTACTTTACTTAAGTACAATTTGGAGGTATGTTTTACAAAGTGGAGTATTTCCATTTTCAGTACTGCTACTCCACTACATCTGATCTCAGAGGCAAATATTGTACTTTTACTCCACAGCAATTATTTGAAAACTTTAGTCACTATACTTCCTTTGTATATTTTGATTATTATTACAAAACATGCATTAACCACTTCAGCCCTATATACATTTCGACCATTTGAAAATAGCCGATCTATAAGCTCACAATGCTCTGCTATTTTCAAAAGATTTGTTATACATTTCATACATTTGAAAACTTGTGAAATGGGACATTCTGCATAATGAGTACTGTCTACTTTGGGTAATTTAGTACATTTTGATACCAATACTTCTGTACTTTTACTCAAGTAAATTTTGAATTCCGCTGCTTTGCTTGTAACAGAATATTTCTACCTCGCAGTATTGATACTTTTACTTAAGAAATGTGAGTACTTTTTCCACCACTGATTAGAACCGCCATGGCACACTGGTGTGCCGTGAGACAAAATCCATATGTGCCTTGGGATTCTGGGACAACCACACATTTGTATTGCAATATACAGTATAGGGACCAGTGCCCTTACAGTATACCTGTCAAGCTACTTCAAAAGAGTGAGAAATGCCCACCGGCACAGAGCTCCACTGATCTAATCCAGAGCCCAGATTCGGCGCAAAGATGGGGATGAACTCATTCTACTGTAATGCCACTAAAATGTGGAACGTCCTACCACCAGCCATCAAAAAGTCCGACTCCCTACCCTCCTTCAAACCCACCATTAAAAGAGCACCTGTCTGCAATTTCCAACTGGACCTTGAAATTACCCCCCACTGTTTTTCTGTAAATATACTTGCATTGCTCCGAGTATTGTTCATTTCTTGCATAGTATTGTAAGTCTTTATACTTTGTTTTGATGAATTGACTACAATGAAAACAAGCCCTCAGAGATTTTTGTGTTATCCTTTTAGCATTATTGTATAACTGTACCCCTGTACAGTACTTTTTGCAAACTGTTGATAAAGTATTCAATCAATCAATCATACAACTACAAAAAGTTATGAAGTATTTGCAAATGCACTCATTTGCCAATACAGAGGCAAATGCTATACCCTAAAAATAAATAAATACATAAATATATATTAACAATGTTCGACCCTATTTTAGGCATGTCATTATAGGCGAAGAAAACACATATTTTTCTTCGCACTATGAGCCTGTAAATCAGCTATTTGCACTATGAATACACGTGTGCCTTGAGATTTTTACTTGCCCATTGGTGTGCCTGTGGCAAAAGATTTTATAAAACCACTGGCCTAGAACAAGCTCCAAGCAACTGTTAGTAAAGCCTGGATGTGCAGTGGTAGGAATAACCGTAATATCTAGAGAAAAGTAAATCAATGCCGTTAAGAACGAAAGTTCGATTAGTGCATGTTTAACTACTGCTACATGTTTGTTTAACTACTGCTACATGTTAAACTACTACACACAGACAAGCAGCACAGCAACAAAACCCTCAACACTGAATATTAATATTGCTACCATTGCTATACGTCCTCCACATCTAGTGACAAATCCTTGTTACAAATAGGGGTGGGTGTACAGTATATGAAATATTCAGCCACTGTGTGTAGTGTGTACTCATTTGGCAGGAGCAGCCAGCATGGTCTGGCTAAATGGTGATTGATTGCTGGGGAACGGGGAGTGGGTGCAACAGACAGAAACAGCAGTCTCTGCATGCATGAGAGGAGAGGAGCCCTTCTGCAAGCAGATGATCTCATATGGGACAATAATTGAATGCTGTGGCAGCTTAAGCCAGGCCAAACCAATAATTTATAGTTTTTCTAATGGTATTCTGCTTGGCCAATTCCAGACAGAAACAAACTAGATGGACAGAAAACAGTCAAACGTCTCAAATTACTTACTTTGCATAGAGCTTAGTACACTACACTATGCTTCATAAACTATGCGAACACTATGTTGCATAAATAAATTGAGAAGGCCATTACAAACAATTACGACGAGACACTCTTGATGAAGGTCCAGAGGGACCGAGACGTCTTTCAATTTGAATACAAAACGATGCTGCTGAGCAAGAGCAGTGTGCGGGACTTTTGTTCATGAAATACTTTTTTCATGATTGCTTCAGTCGTCACTGTCCAACACACCTGCATCTGAACAAAGTGGATGTGCGAATACTTCCTTTGCATAAATTCAAATTACAGCAGAAAGGAGAGTGGATAACTATGTGAGATAGAGATGCCAATTTGTCTGTGGGAACTTCAGAGGGAACCAGGCATGGACAAGCCATCGGGAAGTTCAAGAATATTCCCGGTGGTCCGTTCAGTTTGTGGACCACAGGGCCAGCCCACCTTTTCTTGTCTTTTTCCCCCGGCATCCAATATTAAATTAAATATGGTGCATCTCTCACACACACGGGCACATGGTGTGACCCTCCTCCATCATCAATCAAATCTGGCCTGCAGTACATTTACTCAAGTACTGTACTTTAAGTACTTAAGTACTTTACATTACGTTTAGTCATAGGTTTCATTGATTAAACTTAAAGTTAGCCACTGTTAGTATGGTTATGTTTAAGCATTGGTCTGGTGCTGACTGAGGTTATGGTAAGGATTGCCGGCACAGGTTCTGTCAGGATTTCCATCCTTTCTACACACAGAAAAATAACGGTTCGATCTGGAACCAAAAATGGTTCTTCAGAGTGATTCCATAGAAGAACCATATTTGGTTCCAGAAAGAACCTTTTACACTAAGGTTCTTTAAAGAACCATTTATTCGAATGGTTCAATAAGGAACCATTAAAGGTGCATTAAAGAACCATCAAAAAATGGTTCTTTGAGGAACCGTTTCTGGTTCCTCAAAGAACCATGTAAAAAAATGGTTCTCTGAAGAACCTTTTCTAAAGTGGTTCTTTGAGGATCCAATTGGTTCAATAAAGAACCGTTTTATAATGGTTCTTCAGAAAAAAAAGGTTCTTTGGATAATAAATGTTTCATTACACATTAAAATATATTAGATTTACTGGAAAAGATGGACACAAGATTTTATCATTTGAATTTATTAATAAATAAGCCCACATATCTCCATATTTGAACATTAAACATGAACTTAACACATTTAGATTTAAATCTTTAGAAACTTTTGGGGGGCTAGTGGGGGCATTCTTTGTCTGTAAGGCTCATGGTCTTCAGGGTTCTTGTCCCCCAAATGGCAACAGCAAGCTCATTCATGAACAGGGAGTCCTTGGTGTTTGCTGCCACCATCTTCTGAAGGTCTCCTTTTGGAGCCACACACCAGAGCCAATGTGGACCTGAAACAGAAGAAAACAAGACATGTTTTAGAAATGAAAACACATTTTACCATGACATTTCCCAGACTTTCATTTTGGACAAAAGCAGGCACACTTCAAACAGTCTACTGTAAAGAAATGACATTTTCATGTCAAGGACCCCCAAATGTGGACCCTATTTGGAAAAGAGTTGGTGCCATGGACCTCCAATAGAGAAGATGTTAATTGTTGGATTAAATTTAGTACAGAATTCTACAACTGTCTATACTGTAGGTGGGGAGAGTTAAAGTAATTATTATACAGTACAATGTCATTGGATTACATACTAGCTGGTAAAACAGTAGTGAAATAACCCTTTGTGCCTGGCATCCCTATTTTGTGCATGCCATACATCCATTTTTTCTTGGCTGACAATGTTTCTATCGTCCATAAAATAGCTCTGAAAGTGATCCAAACGATCGTGTATGATGTAACTCTATGAGGCAGATCGTTGTGTTTTCCCCCGAGCCAAAATCGAATGGGCGTTCCCGTCTATCTCCGTGTGTATCTATAGGCAAAACTGTTCAAAAATAGTTCAGAAATAGCAAAACCTAGCTGATCTACAAGCTCACGATGCATCATGACCCGTTGCCTATTTTTGAAATAGTGCTTTTGTGCTTAACTGTTTCTTATTTAGCTGGGGACACTGTGGAACCCCCTGGGGACCCCACTTTTATGAACCACTGTCCTACACAGTATGTTTCTTCAATACCTTGTCACCGTTGGTGTCAAACATCCCAGGTGTCGATGCCAAATCGTCTGACTCGGGGGGAAGAGGAAATGGAGGAAGTTGCAACTGAAAATGTAGAGAATCACATTTAAGCTCCTTTTGGCAGTATCACAGTACTTATATTGTACACATTGTCACCATTTTTCGTAGAACAGTATGACTGTCTAAACACACCTATGCTGTCACTGGTTTGCTTATCTGCAGCAGGGATGTCAGGCTTTGCTGCAGAGCTATATTGGGGCCCTTCCTCCAGTTTCTGTTTTGCAATCTCTAATTTGTTGCATCTTAAAGCATGAACAGGGTACGGAGAAAAAAAAGAAAAAACAAATGAATTGATGTATGCGTTAGTAGGATAACAGTTTAATAATGAACCTAGCATCTGTCCACTCCATATAACATGCTTTCTATATAATGTTTTTTTTAACATTTGTGGTCAAGATCTAAGTAAAAAAGAACATGAGAACAATTAACCAACATATAGATATATACTTGAGAAGAGCAAACTCATGCAACTGTTTCGTTAAAATTAGTCATTGCTTACTTAGTTTTAAGGTGCTGTAGGTCCAGCTCCAACTCTTTGGCCTTCTTCTGGGTACGACTGTACTTGACATTTCGTCGTGGATAGCTTGGGGTACAACAGCATCTCCACCATATTCAGACGAGTCAGAGTCTAAAGGTAGTGCAAGTGATATATTTTGGATAAAACAAGATATTTTTTGTTATAAAGTTAAAGTGGAATAAAATGTAATTTTATGCAATCTGTATCGTAGAGTATATTAATACAATAACTTATACAATCTGTATGTTAGAGTATGTTAATACAAATAATACTATATAACTTATACAATTGGGGTGGTTGCATTTCGTCTCGCCTGCTCTTCTATTGAGACATTTAGTGTCAAAGGTCATGTCTCACCTAGACACAGGATCTGACATGAATTTTGATCTGATGGTCAAGGTTCAATGTATCACCTGAGCAAGCAGGCAGGCTCTATAGAGCGTGCCAAAAATCCTGAAGGGGGCGTCAACAAGTGTCATTTGGTAGCGGCGGACATCTTTGAGGGGTATAAAACAGGTTGACTTAACATTGCCCCCCTCAAGTATGTCTGCAGCTACTATGCCACGCGTCCCATGGTGACGAGTCGTTGGCACGCTCTATTAGCTCAATGGTAAAAGCACTTGCTCAGGAAACCGGGTTCAAATCCGGGGGAGAAGAGGAAAGTTACATAGTGCAGCTTTAACCCATTAAGACCTGAGGCCGATTCTAAAAATGTTCTCTAAATCCTAAAAGTTTTTTGAAAATAAAAGGAAAAAGATTTGAGGTACAAATGTTCGCTTTAAAAAATATATATTCAAAGATTTTCAAAAATAGCAATCTACAAGCTCATAGCGTGACACCGAGTGCCGCGCTATGAGCTTGTAGATCTGCTGTTTTTGAATGGCCAAAGAAATGGCCAAGTTTTTGAATGGCCAAAGAAATAAAAAAAAATGACACAGATGCGTTCCCGGTCTTAATAAGCAGGGGTCTCTCAATCTCTTTAATAAGTAGACAATTCAGTTTCAGATGGGTTGCCAATTTCAGGAGAGAGTACCTATTCATTAGCTTCAATGTTAAGTGTTCCTGTTCCAATGTTGCATGCCCACTTCTTTGTGTCATCACTTCCAATTGCACTTATTTATCCTGTATCCAGAGTTCTGATTAAATTTGGTATTCCTGGAAATGCATTTTCGGCTTACTAAAGAGGTGAAGAGTCTGGGAGACCCCTGTTACTGAACAGTTTGAAGCAATGATTACTTTAATATTACACAAAACAATATCACTTTACCTTCAAACTGTTTTCTTTTCGTTGTGGGAGGGGAGGGGGGGGGCGGCATAACACATAATTGTTCTCTCTTCTTGGGTTCCTTTTTCTGTTTTAGTAGGGCTGCCTGCAAACCATTCGTTTTGGCCACTGCAGCCAAAGAAATGTGTAATAATAACACACACACACACACACACACACACACACACACACACACACACACACACACACACACACACACACACACACACACACACACACACACACAGACAGACAGACAGACAGACAGACAGACAGACAGACAGACAGACAGACAGACAGACAGACAGACAAGCGAATCATTAATGTTCAGAGTTCACAGGATATTAAAACACTCTGTAGCTTCATCACTGAAAGCCCCACACACACACACACACACACACGCCAGATTTTGAATTTAGTTTTGAGCAGCACACAGGCAAGCAGTACAGATAGTGGCCTATATTAAAAATTATATTGTATATTCCCACTGTAATTTCTTGTAATTATTGTCATAATCCCTTTATCAAGACACATTATATAACTAAACAATGTTGGGTCATGACTTGTGATTGACTTAGAACACAGCAGCCTACGCACTTATAAATACAGTCAGTAATAGTAGGCTAAAAAGCCTACATAAACAGTATTTCTGTGTGTCAACACTCACCTAAAATGTCCGCCGCTTCTTCTTCTTTCTTTTATCTTCTCTGAAGCCGGTTTATAATTTTTTTTTATGAATCTAAAGCAATGCAATTGATTTAACTTTCTATGAAGTGAGAGCAGGCAGCTTGACTCGAGACAGCATTCATTCTCCCCGCGCGTCGCGAGCGGTCGGGAGCATAGAGTTCAAGGGTCGCGAGCCAGCTGAGACATTGTTGCCAGATTTTGTGAGAGAAATAAGCAGCCAGGTCTGTGAAAACAATTAAGCCCAAAAGAAGCGACACCTACATAGGTTTATAGAGCTTTATCTACAAGCTCACAGTGCGTCGCATTTGCAACGCATTGTGAGCTTGTAGATCTGCTATTTTCAAAAAGAATAAGTGAAATATTTCACTAATATTTACGAGCAACTTTACAGAAAAACAAGCCCAAAGTCGCTTATAATAAGCAGATATGGCAACACTACTCAGGGCCCATAAAGGGCCCACTTCTCTGTAAAAACAGATCACAAAGCTCACAACGCGTCGAATGCAACAAGATGTAATGTAAAATATACTGTATATACTGGGGGGGGGGGGGGCAATTAGACCATTAGACTGTGAAAATCTTCACAGTCTAATGGCAGGTAAGATGTCTCCCCGGGATCCAAACTAGTTAAAATAGCAGATCTGCAAGCTCACAACTCTTGTAGATCTGCTGTTTTTTTTTATTAATTGATGAAATATTTTTTTTAAAATATTATATATAATATTATATTATATTATATTATATATTTTAGATTTTTTTATAATCATATTTGAGCTGGGGACCCCCCACCCTGATAAGCACTTGGAATGTAGGAGTTGATGCATTTACGTTTAGTTTGACTCTATTGTGAAAATAGCAGATCTTCAAGCTCACAACGCCTCGCAAGGAAGGTGTTGTGAGCTTGTAGATCTGCTATTTTCAATGTTTTTATAGTATAGTTTGTTGATTACTTTTGATGCAGTAATGGTGGTTTTTTTTTTGGTACTAAACAGGTCTTAAAGGTCCTTAAATTGTCACTTCACTGTCATCTGGGAGACCACCCCCAAATCACGTGGGGACCCCCCTGGGAGTCCCGATCCACATGTTGAGAACCACTGATCTAACCAAACTTTACCAGCTGCTAAGCTGGTCTTTGCTGGTCTGTCCACCCATTTGACCAGCAAAGACCAGCTACCAGCTTGGCTTTGCTGGTCAGTCCAGCCAGCCAGCTGGCTGACCAGCAAAGACCAGCAGAATCCAGCTTAGTGACCAGCTAACCAACTACACTGGCAAACCAGCCTGACCAGCCTGACCAGCTTGTCCAGCCTGGTATGCCATCTAAACCAGCTTAAGACCAGCCAAGACCAGCTCATACCAGCTAAAACCAGCAACCTTCATAAGCTGGTTTGTGCTGTTTTTTTCAGCAGGGTGGTTAAGGCTGAATTTGACATCAGAGATAAGGCTTCCCCCCCCCTTATTATATAATATGATTAGATTGACAATAGACTCTCGGGTTACCTATCCTAAAACTACAATCTCCATGTAATGCATTTGATGTATTACCCTTGCTTTTTGTGAATAACTCTGAAATAAGAGCGTCTACTAAAATAATAATTTGTAATTGTTTTATACAGGTTATAATTTACAGTTGCAAAATCCCCTACCAATAAGAACCTTTCAAATCCCATAGAACCATATGAGGAATATGAAGAACTATTTGTAATATAAAATGGTTTGGAAAATAATTCCCCCTTCCTTGAACCTTTTAAATCTTGAGAACCATATGAGGAATCTGGAGAACCATTTGCTCTATAAAATGGTTCTCTATTAGGTGATGGTTCTTCAAAGAACCATATAGCGTTTTAAAGAACCATTTAAGAATCTAAAGAACCATTTGCTATATAAAATGGTTCTTTAGCAGGTGATGGTTCTTCAAAGAACCATATAGGGTTTTAAAGAACCATTTTAAAGAACCAAAGAACCTTTTTTTTTCTGTGTGTAGGGTGGCCAATGGCCTTCTATAGTGACAACCAATCAGCACGCGCACAGCGCAAAATGGTATACGAGACCAAAACTACCGTCTTCATAACATTTTCATCTGCTATGTTGTAACAGATGATGGGCTCTAGCCATCTGCCAGCCAATCAAGAAAGAAAACACACACACACACACACACACACACACACCCACACACACACAGACACACACACGGTCACACAGATACACACAGTAGACTATGCCTACAAAATGTTTGTGTAAGCCTTTGCGTGTACAAAAGGGAAACATTCAGTATGATGGATTCTGGTAGTCCTAATGAAATGCTCCTGGTGTTGTTGTTGTTGCGATGGCGCCGTCGAAAACCCGTGGCCCACATAAAGGTCACTATAAATCACAGCCCTCTCTGTTCCCGGCATCGTCTCTCTGCCTCAACCCATCCCACCAGCCCTCGGTTGTTTGTGATCTCATGAGAGCCAACCAGCCGATCAACAAACATTCACACAGCAATATGCCAAAGCAGGGAATGGCTTCACCTGAAAATGAAATGATATCAAGAAAAAACAATCTAGGACAGTGTGTAGTGGGGGTGTGTAGTGGGGTCTAGGGACTCTCAGGATTCCGTGAGGAGGTTCCAAAATGGACTCTTAGAGGTCCAAATGGAGTGTACACATGGAACCAAATGGACCCTACAGGTCCATTTGCACACTCTCAGTACAAAAAGTACAAAGTATTGGTATCAAAATGCACTTAAAGCGCCAAAAGTATAAAGTACTCATTATGCAGAATGTCCCATTTCACAAGTTTTCAAATGTATAAATGTCTACAAATCTTTTGAAAATAGCAGATCTACACGCTCAAAATGCGTCACGTCGCGATGCATTGTGGCCGGCAGTGGCTCAGGGGTAGAGTGGCCGGATTGGAAGAGTTAGTGTCGAAGTGTCCTCGAGCAAGACGCTGAACCCCTAATTGCTCCCGATGAGCAGGTTGGTGCCTTGCATGGTTTCCTCCGCCATCGGTGTATGAATGTGTGTGTGAATGGGTGAATGTAATGCACAATCTATGTATTTGGATAAAATCGCTATATAAATGCACCATTTACCATTTATTGTGTGCTTGTAGATCGGCTATTTTCAAATGGGCGAAATGTATAGGGCTGAACTGAAGTGGTTAATGTATGTTTTGTAATAATAATCAAAATCTACAAAGTAGCTAGTAACTAAAGTTTTCAAATAATTGTAATGGAGTAAAATGTGCTTCTGAGATGTAGTGGAGTAGAAGTAAAAGTATTGAAAATTGGAACTACTCCAGTAAAGTAAAACATACCTCAAAATTGGACCTAAGTACAGTACTTGAGTACATCACTGTGGGAATAACACGTCATCACATCATTGATTCAAAATGATAAGGTAGGTCAATCTGAAACACGAAATCTATGTGGTAATGATGGCAAGTTCACACAACCAGACTCTATGGAAGAAAGCGATCTAAAACCTCCCTCAGGGTAACAAAACATGGTTGTAGCAGGCTTTACCGAGTCTGACTGAATAGATTGGTTCGATTAAAATTTCCCCGTTTCATGTCAAGGTAAAGATCGTTCCATCACAGCATGTCATTCGTTGCAATGCATGTCCATTCTCTGTAAAACGTCAAGTAATAGCCCGGTATTTTTTATCTAAACCAACATATTACCTGACCTTGAAGCTGTAGAATAAGATATGTATTATTAATCATTCATTTGATCTCGCAAGAGAGAGCATTTCTCAGCACCAACCATGGCGAGAGAGAGCGATAGAGAGAGAGAACGAGAGAGAAAATAAGCATCTGCAGTATTTAAATGAAGTTTTACGGCATTCAAACTTTTACCTATCTTTTTATAATGGACGATTTACTTTTCGGGCAAGTGGGCAAGACCTGTGCTTAAGTAGAACACGACCTGTACTTGCCCGACGGGTTGAGACCTTAGCGTCAACCCCTGCATGCCTTCTGCACATTCAAACAAATCATGATTCTAAATTATCCTCCCCCAATTCTGCACATCCCTCGTAATTGCTGCTACTACCATAAAGAGGTTTTTACCTGTAATATTTTAACTTTATTTTATCTTGTGAATGTTCATAAATAAACTGACAGGGAGCGAGTCACTTTCCACTTTGCAGTAAAGTGAGCAGATCCATTATGGCACTGACTGGACCTGCCTACTCATTATAGGTCACTGTGGATAAGAAAGCTTTTTATGCACTTAATGTGCACGGATAATAAATGGAACGAAATGCTGGGGGGGGAGTTTGACATGGTGTTTGTGATTCCACTCCATATAATTTAACCCATCCAATCCGGGAACGCATCTGTGTCATCATTTTAGATTTGAGCTATAACCATTATTTTATAGCCATTCAAAAAATAGCAGATCTACAAGCTCATAGTGCAGCAACGAATGCCACGCTATGAGCTTGTAGATTTGCTATTTTTGAAAAATCTAGAACATTTGTGCAAATCTTTGAATACATATATATTTTTTGAAACATTTTGAACTAAAATCTTTGCTTGTGGAGGTCCCTGGAACAAGTATTTTACAAATGTTCGCTTTGAAAATATATATATTCAAAGATTTGCACAAATTTTCACGATTTTATAGATATACAAGCTCATGGCACGGCACCGAGTGCCGCGCTATGAGTTTGTAGATCTGCTATTTTATGAATAGCCAAAGTATAAAATAATGGTTAAAGTGGTTCAAATCTAAAAGGACAGATGCTTTCCCGATCTTAATGGCTTAAAAAGCACAGACATCAAAGAAAGTGAAGCCGACCTCAGAGCTATTGAAAACAGCTCCTGTGACAGCAATTTGACAGCCCTCCTGTTTGCATCACGGAGGCATTTGACTGTGAGGCAGAGCACCTCATAATGATTCATGCAGAGTGGGCCCTCCAGCTAAATGTATTCATCATGCCCAAGGGCATCCACAAAGTAGAATAAAAACAACACACAAAACAGCTGTTCCAGATACCATATAGAGAATAAGTATTCTCCGGCAAGCAAACCAGAGCCACGTCTGCCTTCTAAACTGTGCTCCACACGAAAGACATTATGCGAATGAGACGCATAAAGAAGTGACACTTTGCATAGTGACCTTATCCTTGGACGGCAGCATAAGAGTACTGGGCTAATCACATGGTGATTCAGTTGACCGGTCAGTTGTGGTGTGGATGGACATAGCTCTGCTTGCGGTGAGGCTCTAAGGACGGCAGGAATATTTAACCCATTAAGACCTGAGGCCGATTCTACAAATGCCTCCTAAATCTGTAGTTCTCAAACTTTTTGTCCTGCCAAAGACCCCCAAATCGATATGTATTTGGCTGCGGATCCAAATGCTAAAAATGTTTTGTGCCAGTGAGTCCCAGAGGAGATTTGTGTTAAAAGATTTCAAAATGAATCAAAATATTTCTTTTTTTTTTATATTTTTCAAAGAAATGCAAAAATAGCAGGTGTGCAAGCTTGCAGCGCGGCACAAAGTTACGCGTTGTGAGCTTGTAGATCTGCTATTTTTGAGTAGCCAACACGATTTTAGTGGGCTAAAATGAAAAGGAAAATGATGGCCAAATGTGACAACCACAATGAACAGAGGAAGGAAAATGATAAACACAGCGTCCCTTTCTGTGAAAATATGCTTTGGCAACAGAAATACATTTTCCAACATCAGCCCAAGGGCAACACATCATTAGTTTGTTCAACAACAGTGCCCAGCGTGTGCCCTTGAAGGTATGTTTGCGGTGTGGCAGAGAGCAATCAGACACAAACAGAGAGAACGGGGCTGGAGGAAGTCCAATGGTGTGGTGCTTCAAAATGGTCGCAGCACACTTCTGCCAAAGGCAGACTTTGGGCGCATTAATTTAGATAGAGCATCATAATGGGGCTGTTTCTGGTGTACAGACCGGGGGAAAACCAGATGGTAACTCCAGACATTAGGTTAGGAAAACAATGACTTCAGAGTGCATCTCCCAGCCTACCAAACGCATCACAGTAAATACTTGCTTTGTTTAGCAGTGTTCATGGATTGTCGTTTTAAGGCAGTACATTACATGGCAGACTTTGTTTTTAGTCATCATCGTATTGAGGGCCCAACAGTTCATGGTGTGTTTTGAACCCCTATGTATCTCCCTTTTTCTTTTGCAAAAGCATCAACAACATCGTTTTTTCCAAGAACAGTACAGTTTAGGTATTTATAAGGACATGTACTGTAGCCTACTGTTACTGTAGATGCTTGGGGGCATTGCAGCCTAAATAATAGCACTACATAGATTGGATCCTTCACCTTTTTCAGATATTGACAAAAAATATATGTATTGCTTTTTTTTTCTTCCCCCACAAGCAGAAGAACAGCCCATGGTGCATAATGAACGTCCCAACATTCATGTCAGGTGGTGAGAGCTCACGCTGCGCAGGCTTCTCCTTATGAGACAGATATCCAGAGGGCTTCCCATGGAGTCAGTCTCTGCTCCCCTGTGTAGCCTACAGGCTGGCAGGACGACGAGACGACTCGCCCCCCTGTGCAATAAACCTGTCATCTTCAAGCCAAGGAACAGTTTCCTTTCATGGTGAAAGGAGAAAGAAATAAAAGAAAAAAATATATATGTTATTTATATATATAAATATATATATATATATATATATATATATATATATATATATATATATATATATATATATATATATATATATATATATGTATGTGTGTGTGTGTGTGTGTGTGTGTGTGTGTGTGTGTGTGTGTGTGTGTGTGTGTGTGTGTGTGTAAAAAGTTGAGTCAAGTATAAATATAACATATATTAATATGCATGTAATTTATTTGTATATTTCAGTTATTTGTCATATCTAACCTGTGCAATTTTTGATAACGAAGCCTGTTGTTCCAATGTTCAAGGCCAAAAAACACAATGAAATCATTAATCGCAATTATTTGTGTGACAATTAATCGTAAATGTTGTAATCGTGACAGCCCTATGTGTGTGTGTGTGTGTGTGTGTGTGTGTGTGTGTGTGTGTGTGTGTGTGTGTGTGTGTGTGTGTGTGTGTGTGTGTGTGTGTGTGTGTGTGTGTGTGTGTGTGTGTGAATTATTTTCCTCCCTCACCAAATCAAGCAAACAATCGAGGCACTAGTGATGCAGAAAAAAAAAGGACAATATCATTTTAGTGAAAACATCAGATCAATTTCTACTATCCAGGTCACTGGAACCGTCCGAGGCGAGCCTATACTACTGTAGGTATATAGGCTGCTTTAAGGTTTCACACAACGTAAGCAACATGCCCCGCTGGGAGTATTTAGTCAGTAACCTGTACTGACAGCCTGTCAGGTAAATCTGAAACCAGAGACAGACAGAGCGAGCTCTCAAGCCATCTGCCGGCTCACCTTCTTCACCTTCTTCTCCAGATAGATGGGTCTCAGGGTGTAAAACACAAGTTAAGTGTACTCAGCTCTTTCAGGTCTAGTCTAATTAACACAATGCTGCTGTGTAGCGCAAGGGTTCCCAAACTTTTCAGGCCTGCGACCCCGCAAAATAATCATGAACTGGGGACCCCGCCACCCAGACAAGCACTTGGAATTGTAGGCATTACATTCAGTTTGACTCGGTTCCACAGATAAATAGTGAAAATAGCCGATCTACAAGCTCACAACGCCTCGCGTGAGCTTGTAGATTGGTGGCTATTTTCACAATGTTTGCCTCTTTCTTCGTAATGTTTGGCCAATTTGGTATTAAAAAGGTCTTAAAAGTCCTGGTTTGTTTTTGTGTGTTGTTTTTGTTTACTGTTGAGTGAGAAAACAATGTTGCACATTAAGCTAATCGTCTGGGGTGACCCCCCAAAAATAAATTACCCCCAGTTTGGGGGCCACTGGTGTAGTGCAGCGTCCTTCAACCTAGTGGCCAAAAAAGGGGTCGTTTTATAGACAAAATAAAACCAAACATGTTATTTGATATAGAGTGGATCCCGACTTTGTGATCAATCAAGGAAATCCATTTCAACGGTGACAGGTGTTTGCCGAGTGGCCATGCGACTGTGGTTTCAAATGAAAACTGCAAGTTATGCAAACATGATCCACTGCACAGATAATGCAACACACACACACACACACACACACACACACACACACACACACACACACACACACACACACACACACACACACACACACACACACACACACACACACACACACACACACACACACAGTAAACAAATACATGATTTCACTGATATAGAAATTGAGACCAATACCCTCAATGTAAACATAGACAGACAAATGTTTACTTTACATTATCTGAGGATAAACACAGACAAAATAACACTGGCTGAGTGTCCCAAGACAGAAGAATGTGGACACAAAGGACTGAAGGGCTGAAGAACCATTTACCAAAAGCCTGACTCCGCACAGCTGTGCCCCATATCTTCCCAAAATGGCCTTCTGTGCTTTTAGAGCACATTAACTCTCCAAGGCCTCTCTCCAAGCTATAAATAAGGCCCTAATTTGGCAATTAAAAATAAAAGGGAGATCACAGGTGGGCGGTATAGGCTACAAGTCATCACCATAACGTCCAACAAGCCAAAAATCACTCTGAAAGTCAAGATGCTGTCCATGCCGTATAGGAGTGGTCCTCAACCTTTTCAGACCGTGACCCCAAAATATTCATATTTGAACTGGGGACCCCCCACCCTGACAAGCACTTGGGAGTTGAGACATTACATTTTGTTTGACTCGGTTCCACAGATAAATATTGTGAAAATAGCAGATCTACAAGTTCACAACGTTTGTACAGCACAGCTTGTAGATCAGCAAATTTCACACATTTTTGCACCTCTTTCTTATATCATTTGACAATTTGGCCAATGTTTGACCAGTTGTATAGTAGTTTCTTGATCATTTTGATGCAGTAATGGTCTTTTTTACCATTACCCCCCCCCCAAAATCATGTGGGGACCTCCCTGGGGGTCTCGACCCACAGGTTGAGAACCACTGCCTTATAGGAGTGGCAGGGAGTGACTGTCCAGTGTGTCCAGAGGACATATGATATTCATCCTGCTCATAAATTCATAGCCTACAGCCAAGCCTACAACACAGCCAGGTCCCAATACACAGCGGAAGAAAGGGTAATATATCCTGGCAACTCTCAGCTTTGGGGGAGGTTAAAATATTAATGGGTCCCCTGCTAGGTGATGGTGCAAAAGGTTATACCTTAGCCAGCCTACCTCAAAGCTTTCAGAAGGAAAATCTGGAGACAAAGATCAAACAGCACAGCAGCAGTCATTGACAGAAGAAGAAGCACATAAAAAGACCCCACACATGGGACAAAACTTTAGAACTGTTAAAACTGTCATTGTTGTGGCTCTCTGAATTATCAAGCATTTCATAACCATCCATCCTAATAACTGTAAGATCACAGCAGCCTCGTTTTTTTTTTACCAAAAGGAGGAGAAAGAGAGGGGCATGGGGGATACATGAAATATCAGGGCGTGAACTGTCATAAAAAGCATGTTGTGCTGCTGTTACAGTATCTGTTGTTATGTGACCAGGCAGCAATAATAAGGCAGAGAGAGGCTTATTGCAAAGACATAAAAGCCCAAAGCGATCGCAATTATTTTCCACAACTCCTAACGGCTATACCAACCACACTGTGTCGAAGCGAGTAATCTAGACTAGACACAGGCTGTACTTCTGATATGAGCCACACAACAATAACACACGTTTTAGGCTATACAGCAGCCTGCCAGCATCGTTCGGGATCACCACCAATAAGAGGGGATAAAGCAAAAACAAAACAAACAAAAGAAAAACGCTTTTTCTTACCATCATATTGCCCTGCATCTTGGCGGTCTCAATCAGATTCTTCTCCTTCATTGTCGGGGGCTGGATCAGATCTTCTTTTTGAAAAGATTACTTGTTATTTCGGCAGACTTTTCCCGATAGTAAAGAGAAGCCCCCGCTGATCGAGTCGAGTCTGTGAGAGACCTTTATAGTGAACCACTTCATACACTATAATAAAGGTGGGTGGGCTTTAAAAAAAGATACCCCGA
Organism: Gymnoscopelus microlampas; assembly: GCF_963454915.1. Classification (NCBI taxonomy): domain Eukaryota; kingdom Metazoa; phylum Chordata; class Actinopteri; order Myctophiformes; family Myctophidae; genus Gymnoscopelus; species Gymnoscopelus microlampas. The sequence goes on along the minus strand of NC_139959.1, from coordinate 4,614,947 downwards.
TCCCTCTTGGACAATAATATTCGCCACGCTACGGTGTCCCCTCTAACGGTTATTAAAACAGCCTGCAAACAAATACAGAGGAACAACTTTAGGCTACACGCTCATTCCAGCTCTGGATCAAGGTCTTGTTGTCGCTGTAAAAACCTTAATAATGATCATCTAATGTTCCGCTTCGTTTAGTAGAGGAGAGCGAAAATAATCGCACTCCCGATCAGCACCACGGTCCCCTCCGCTTCAGAGAGTATAAGGAGAGGATGATTTCCATTACCATGGACAGCACGTCAACTAACGATGATATGGCAGCGGTTCACACACACGCACTTCTGACAGACAGACAGACAGACAGACAGACAGTGAATGAATGGCCTCCTGTCGAGCACAGCTGCCTGGCTGAGTGTCTGGAGGTGTAGTGGTACTGTGGTGAAACAGCCTACTGGTGGAAGAAGTAGGCTACTCACATTTTGTAGGCTACTTAAGTAAAAGTAGCAATACCACCACAGGCACAAAGTAGAAATACTCTTTCACAAGTAAAGGTACCAGTATTCTAAATTGACTTTAGTGAAAGTACGAAAGTATTGTATTGGCATCAAAATACACTTTAAAGTACCAAAAGTAAAAGTAGGCTACTCATCACTATGTACAAGAAGGTCCTATTTCCCAAGTTTTCATTTTGCAAAGTGACACTTTGTGAGCTTGTAGATCTGCTAGTTCCAAATTGCTAAATGTCTGAAGTGATTTTGTAATAGTATTCAAAATCTACAAAGTAACTAAAGTGTTTTTTTTAGTAGTGGGGTTAAAGTACAATATTTGCCTTTGAGATGTAGTGGAGTATAAGTAAACATATAGAAACTTGGAAATACTCCACTAAAGTAAAAATACCTCAACATTGTACAGTATTTGAGTCAATGCACTTAGTTACTTTACACCACTGACTGCCTACAGTAGCCTATCTGTCAAACAGCTACTGGCTATTCACGTTCAAGAGAGGAAAAGTTTTCCTGTCTTGAACTGAACAAGTTAGGTTTTCAGTTTTAACATGAATCCAAATAAACAAAAAAATGTAATTGACACAACACTGATGACAGTGCTGTCAAACAAGTCTATGAAGCTATCTATGAAAAAGTTTAATATGCAAAACATGTAGGCCTATAAAATAATGTAGTGGCGGTCCCTGCTTCATCTCTCTCAGCTAAGGGGTTCTTGGGCTGAAAAAAAAACGTTGAAGACCCCCAAGGTAAATGGTCAATTAATAGGAAAAACAATTAAGAGCTACAAAGTAATGGAACATCAAACTTAAGCGTCTGTCTGCACTCTGAGCAATGCTATCTATATATACAATTTGAATATAAATACAATTCTTATAATAAACATAATCAGGAGGAGCTACTAAAGCCTAAACAAGTAGCCTAACAAACATAATGCAGCTATTTATAGCTACATATAATAGCAGCCTACTGTATCTAGGAAACAACAATACATAGGATACAGAAAGATGAGTGCTATAGGGGTGGGTGCATAGAGTTAATAGGGTGGGTGAGGTATAATCTGAAGAGGTGAGTTTTCTCACTGCAGTGGAAAATGGGGAGAGAGTCTGCAGTCCTGACTGTGGGGTAGAGGGGCGGTTGAAGAAGTGTAGCTCTCTCTCTCTCTCTCTCCTGAATTCCCCCTCAGGGATTGACAAAGTATTTATTTTCTATTCTATTCTCTCTCTACACTATTCTACCAAAATACAGGAAACAATATCCCATAGTTTAGAATTCATTCCCTGCCTTTTGGGAGAATTATGCAGCAGGAGCACCACCTGCTACATCTATGGGCGACATCCAACACAATCTCTGCCAGTTTGTGGCTTTTGTAAATGTTGCTCCCTTTGGGAGTATGAATGACTGTATGTTCTTTTGTCTTAAAGGGGTATTTCACTTTAAAACACTTCTGGGGTAACTCTCACTCTGGCTTTTGTGTGCACCTCAGACAGTATTCAAGTTGCTTCATTCAATACGTATATATTTTATATTCCTTTTATCAGACCATCCTATATAAACCCATTGTAACTTCAAACTCCATTTTAACCATGTTAGACTAATTGAAAACATACATCCCTGGTTCTGGTGACTGATACTGACAGGGATGTCCATATATGGGCATCAAAGGGAAAAGGACTGACAGACACTATGATCTCAATATATGGGCTTAAGGGACACAAGTAGACTGATACAGATATGGCCATATATGGTCACATAAGGGACACAGACGGGTCTCTGGCAAAGCCCCGACATCACTCAGACATATTGGTCGGATCAGCGGTGCGACGTAGGTGTGAGGGCTGTGTAGCGCGCCAAACCTCTAGTTGTAAAAAATAACAGATAGACAATAAGCACACTTTACACAAAGATAATTCTCAAATAATATTTGTAATAATATTTGCCCAAATAAATGTCACAGATTTTGTTCTCTTATGCCAAGCTTTTGGCGCCGCATGAAGCGCAAGGCACACATTGCGTTGTGTGTGTGATCACGTACATTTTACTAATAAGACACGGCATAAACACACACTTCTACTGTGTGGTGTTAAGGCTCTGAATAACAGAGGCGTTACATTAATTAACTGTCTTTTCCCTTTATTAATAATAATAATAAATATACATCAGACTTATATGCGCTTTTCTCAGTACCAAAAGTCGCTTTACAAAACAAATTAAAATAAACAACTTTATTAGGAGCAAAAACAAGTTAAAAGGCTAAAACATAAAGCCTAAGAAGCAGAAAGGGAGGTTTGAGTCAGACGGGGAAAGCAAGTCTGAAAAGGTGGGTTTTGAGGGAGGCTTTGAACATGGCAAGAGTAGGGGCGGCTTTGATATGAGGTGGGAGTGGGTCCCAAAAGGAGGGGGCTGCAACTGAAAAGGCCCTGTCACCCCAGGTGCGTTTCTTTGGGGCGTGGGGGGGTGGGGGGGGGGAGGCCAGGAGGTTGGCATCACCAGACCTGAGGGAGCGTGAGGTGGCGGGGAGCCTGGTTATTGAGGGCCTTGTAGGTGGTGATGAGTATTTTGAAATCAATTCTGTGTTTTACTGGGAGCCAGTGAAGGTCGTAGAGGACTGGGGGGATGTGGTCTCTGGATGGGGTTCTGGTGAGGAGGCGGGCAGCAGAGTTTTGCACATATTGGAGTTTCTTGAGAACTTTGGAGGGGGCACCGCAAAGGAGACTATTGCAGTTGTCGAGTCTGGATGTGAGTCTGCACTTGGTATTTAGATGACGAATTAGAGGAGAAGCAAACAATGTTCTGCTGTGGAAAAGTGAAAGTGTGGGACCATCTAGCAGTAAACACATCTGTGATATCTCAGTTACAGTATGTTCTCCTTTATTTAAACAACAAATTAGCCGTGCATCCTGTGCGTGCTTGTGTCGGAGCTCTATGGATAATATTAACGACTGTCCACTGAGCAGAGACAGATAAAGAAAGCAGGGACATTACAGGATAAGAGGTATTATGAAGAGATATTCTATCAGTAATAATAGAGTAGAATAAATGCATCTATTTTTATCCCTTTCTCTCTCCCTCCCTCTCTCCTCAAGGCTCGTCTCCGTGCAAAGAAAACGGCAATTGCCCAATGCAATAATACTGGTAATCTAGGCCAGATCATTAATTATTCTTTTTAACCGTAATGAGAGCCTCAGAAATGGCATCTACAGTCCCATGCTGAACATCAACATTATTGTGTTGATTTCAGATGGATTTTGATTGAAACGGGTGGACCAGATGCCGTGGCATAATTCACATCTTCCTCCTGCAGCTTAAAAGCTCATGTCCAATAGACATCTGTCTGTGACATATTGGCATATCAACTTGATATTCACATGCTCAATCTTAGTTAGTCCTTAGATTCTTTTTTTCAACTGCATATAAAAATATAAAAGCGTGACAGATGCAGTGGTAAAGTGCACTGCACGCTGGGAGCCCCGTTTGGATCTGGTCAATATCATATTAATGATGGCCCTACAACAGTATACAGAGAAGGCCATGAGCCTATGGATTCACGACATTACACGATAAGAGGTATGTGAACACTCTAAGTCTATCACTTAAGTCCACGTTTTGACAGCTATACTTTCAAACGCAAATCACAAAGGACAATAAAACACAAACTTGGAACTCATTCCTGATATCATTGATGTCACAGTCATTACAAATCCACTCCCCCCCCCCCCATTATGGCACGCTGGGCAAGACCCAGTGGCGCCGGCGCCTGTTTAATTAAAGGACACTGTGTCCCCCCACTTTTCAGTCCAGCCAACAAAAAAAAAAGTTTTTTTTAATGAATAATAAAATCAGTCCAGTCCCCCGCACCTCGCGACCACCGCGAGCGCGATGCAAACCAAATTAACCGAAATAACCGAATTATCCCGAAAAAAAACCCGCCCCTATAGACACTCTCTGCTTTAGGTCGTGACCAGGCTTTTCTCTTTGCAGATGAATAAAGGCTAGGAACATGGCTACCATTATGACTAGTCATACAGTAAGTGCTCATCCACAGTCAGTTCTGGGAAAGAGAAAACCGATTTTGTGTCACGGTGATCAAACACCTGCACTTTAACTCAAACAAGGAAGAGGAGGGACACACACAAGAGTGATACAAAAACAGATGAGTCAGCATCATTCAGTTTGCCCAGCATCCACCCAATCTCTCAAGGACATGAAACTTAGTACGTCTATAAAAACCCTGAGTAGTGAGCCCTCAACCTTTCCCTCACAGATGATGGTAGGCGGAATTTGGAGCCAAGCAACAGAGCTTCCCAAACTCACAGCAGCATGTCAACAGTCAACTCCTGTTGCTGGGGATCCAGAAACAGCATGGTCTCCTATAATTATCATTTAAAGCTCCCCAGAATTAATTACCGTGGACGAGCCTGTCAAAACAACCTAATGGGGGCGACAGCCTCCCTAGACTGCAGCTTATCTGCTGACAAAGAAGAAGATACCCAGAGGCAAGTGCCCAGATATACAGTTGATATGCAGCTGCTCTCCTTTGCTGCACGCAAGCACGCTGCGTTGTTAGCTTGAAAAGCAGCTCTTTTCGGCAAGACTTGTGTTATGTTTTTGGCAAACGACACCGTTGTGCAATGGAGTATTAAATAAGCCTAATGGTCTTCATGTACAAAAGGAGGTCCTTTGGATTGACAAAACTACACTTAAGTATGTACTGTACTAATCATATTTCCCAACACCTGCATCTCCGTCAATAACCCAATAAGGGTTTCTTTTTAATAAGAGGCTGATTTGAGTGTTTGAAAAGTGACAAAATCTTGCCCCGACAACATGGCCTACACTGTGGCATTGAAGTCTCCTGGTTCATTCCTGCATTAGACAATAAATACACTATGTTGGAATTCATCACGTATGCGGGCGGCTGCCAAGGGACATCAGTGGAAACAATGTTGGCCACACGTAAACAGACCGCAGCTGTCTGGTGCTAAGAGTCGGGGGAGAAAATGGCTCATCTGGGGATTGGTATATCCACTGGCCTGGTTCAAACTGCACTGGCATACAGTATGACACCTTGAGATATGAGGTGTATCTGAAATTGCTCAAATGTAAACTATCAGTAAACATGTGGTTCATTTCACTCTGAAATGACTCAAACGGGTCAGTTTAAACCAGTGGTTCCCAAACTGTTTAGCTTGAGACCCAAAAGAGAAATTTTATGTCTCCCAGGGGCCCAAACTATAGTGAATATAGCAGATCTACAAGCTCACAACATGTTGCTTGTAGATCGACTATTTCCACCTCTTCCTAAAAGTTAAATTTGTGGAATTTATGGAATTTCCTCTAATTTAAAAAAAGTTTTTAATGTATGAAAAACGATTTTGACTTAATATATATATATATTTTTTTTAAAGGGAATATTTACTTGCGACCCACACAAATTTGTCCGCAACCCACAAATGGGTCCCGACCCACTATTTGGGAAAAAGTGTTTTAAACTGACCCGTATGAGTAATTACAATTTTTTAATTCATAAAAAAAAGATTTTATTTTTTACAATCACTAACTCTGTGGACTCTGTCACAGTATAGATTGAGTCCTTCCACAAAAGGTGCAGCTATATGATGTCCAACGACATGTTTTGTGATCTTGTGCCCCTAGCTCTCAAAACCTCGAACTGCTCTATGAACTAATGTCACGATATCTGTTTTTTGATGGGAGCGTTTCAGTGGGGACGGTGAGTCATGTATTTTCCAATGCTACTTCTGGGTACCGGCGCATAATTGATTCAATTTTCTCCAAACACAGACGTTCGCATCATCAACAACACAGAGTCACATACCTGACAGCATTGCCAGACCCTTTTTTTTATTTTATTTTTGGAACACAGTTGTTACATGACGAATCTGACATCAGTGACGTCAGGCGCCCACTCATTTCAATGAAAGTTGCTCACCCAGCGCATATTCCCTGGAAGTACCTCTCCTTCCAGGTTTGATGACATCATGGGGCCATTAGCATTTGATTTAGTGACCTTTATGGTGTCTACGTCACAAACTACCTCCATGTGCAAGCCTGTGAGTTGGGCTCATTGGTCAAGCCCTTTGCAGCAAAGCTTTGCTCCTAAAGGCTCCCTGGTCCAGGGGTCTTGGTTCACAGATTCACACTACGAACCTACCCAATGCCAATCACAGTATGAACCTGCCCCTGCCTATACTGCCAACAGTGTCGCCAGATTTTACGAGAGAAATAAGCAACCAGGTCTATGAAAACAAGCCCAAAAGAAGCGGCTAGGCCACATGAGAACTTTAAACATATACATTGGCTATTTGAAAATAGCCGATCTACATGCAACAAAAAATCTTGCAACAAAAGTGAAACATTTTAACACACATTTTTAAACACATTTTAAACACAAATCTGGTAAGGGGGTCCATGGCACAAAATATTTGCAGATGTGGGGGTCCGTGGACAAATACTTATCAATTTGGGGGTCCTTGTCATGAAAATGTTTGAGAACCACTGGTTTAAACAACATCAGGAAGGAAGCCCAAATAAGAAACTACACTTTAGAATCAAGCCCAAAATCATGCAACCCGCAACTACCAATATTTACAAGCAACTTTACAGAAAAACAAGCCCAAAGTCGCTTATAATAAGCAGACATGGCAACACTGACACTATGATCCTGATCCTGACCCTGCTCACTGCCAACCTTCACACTATGATCCTGCCCCTGCCTACTGCCAACGTTCATCCTGCCCCTGCCTACTGCCAACGTCCACACTATGATCCTGCCGCTGCCTACTGCCAACGTTCATCCTGCCCCTGCCTACTGCCAACATTCACACTATGATCCTGCCTCAACCTACACAATGCTAATGTTCACACTATGATCCTGCCCCTTGCCCACTGCACTGCCAACGTTCACACTATGATCCTGCCCCTTGCCCACTTACACTGCCAATGTTTACAGAGGAGGGGGTGCTATGAGGCTGCTGCGTACTGATGGCTGCAACAGGAGTGGAATTCTAAACAGAAACCAAACAACAGGAGGCTAGTTAAACTGGATCATTGATTTGATTTGCATTGCGTGTGTGGCATCTGGGTGCAGACGTTTGTGTGTGAGAGGGTTGAGAGAGAGTGTTTGTGTGTGTGTGTGTGTGTGTGTGTGTATGTGTGTGTGTGTGTGTGTGTGTGTGTGTGTGTGTGTGTGTGTGTGTGTGTGTGTGTGTGTGTGTGTGTGTGTGTGTGTGTGTGTGTGTGTGTGTGTGTGTGTGTGTGTGTGAATGAAGCAGAGTGAAAGTGCCTGCCTGTGTGTGTGCGTACGTGCGTGCTTGTGTGCGTGCGTGTATGGTACAAACATTCCGCTTGTCCTGGTTCATCTTGGACTGACGGCCGCGTTTCAAGAAAACACTTCAGACAAAACCCAACATTCACTCTAGACAAAAAGTCATTAAAGTTGACCAAATCTAAAATGGATTGTCCCGGTTCCCTGGAGGAAGGAATCCGGAGCACAGCCTTCATTCTAGTGACAGCAATCATCCAGCACAATAAGCAGAACTGGGACCATCTGAGGAGAAATCGATGGTTTCATTATCAACTCAATTACTCAATACTATGATACATCCCTCTCAACCTTCATCACTGTGTCCTCCAATACTCATGACAACTGGAGAGATTTCCTCTCATTTCAGGGTGATGAGGGCTTTGTTGACGGCGGCTCACTGCATTCCAAAATTAACTTCATGGTGGCACGCTGTGAGGTTGCAGATCTGCATATTTTTTAAACATCGTGAAAATAGCAAATGGTCCATAATGATAATGCCCAAAAAGTGGTTAAATGCAATAAGAACCAACACGGTTGGCTACCGCCTCGACTCCTGGATTCACACTCACAGCATACAGAAACAAAAGTGGGTCATCATGGTGTGGTGGTTCCGTCTGACACCTAGACTTCAGCAGACTCTCGGGGGAGCAGCTCTCAAAATCGAAAGTGCTCTTGTCTGCCATGCGTACATTCGGGTATTCCTTGATATTTGGGCAAAATGTAGAAGAATAACTGAACTGGATGAAAAATAATCATCTATATCTACCTACAAGTGCATGATATCTGCAAAGAACCTATTTTCTTTCATGACATAAGATAAAGAGGCATCTTAAACTCCACAGAAATAGAGGTATTCATACAGTACAAACCACTGAGTGGGCAAGTTACACCGACCGTGACGGTGTCACCACAAATTGACTTAACCCATTACCACTCAGAACCACATTGCTCTACGCCCCACTCACAGACGTGAGGACTATTTGTGGCCTAGATATGTGAGCAAAAAGCAAGCTTGCTTAGATGTCATTTAATAACAAAGTGTGTGTGTGTGTGTGTGTGTGTGTGTGTGTGTGTGTGTGTGTGTGTGTGTGTGTGTGTGTGTGTGTTATTATGACTGTTAAAACAAGTATGTCAGCATGACCATCAACAGAGAGTTAAAATGACCCTGACACCCACACACACACCCACACAGAGAGAGAAAGAGAGAGAGAGAGATATATTATATCAAATAAAATATAATGAACTAACAACACATTTGTTCGTGGTTCATGTAAGATGAGAGAGAGCCCACTAGTTCTGTAGAATACTATGTGCTGACGCGCATGATATTTCAGACCCAACAGTAACTTGGCATTCCTGGGATTTTCTCTTCAGTATCCACCCACACAGTACAACCCTCAATACAACATTAACCATCAGAGCATAATACAGGCTAGCCATCTATGAGAGGGTGTGTGTGTGTGTGTGTGTGTGTGTGTGTGTGTGTGTGTGTGTGTGTGTGTGTGTGTGTGTGTGTGTGTGTGTGTGTGTGTGTGTGTGTGTGTGTGTGTGTGTGTGTGCGCGTGTGCGTGTGTGTGTGTGTGATGTTTTCTACTTTTAAAAATATCGATCTATTTATCTATCTATAAATGTGCGAAATCCAAGTGTGCGTGCATGTGAGTGAATCTGTCCTTCTTGTATATCGAGAACTGACCGATTGAGCGACTTTAAACTCGTGTGTATGTCGAGGACCTGGGGCAATGCGTCCATTCCCTTATTTGAGCATACTTATGACATTAGGGATCTCCATATATGGGCATAAAATGGAAAAAGTAGACAGTTACAGAAATCTCCATATATGGGCATAAAAGGGACACAGACAGACAGATGAGTACAATGGGTACAACAACACTTGCAAGCATCGTTACTGAGTACTGTCTTGTTTATTGTGGGATCGCTAAAGCGATCACACTAATGTTATCTTGCATATTTATTGTGGGATCGCTAAAGCGATCACACTAATGTTATCTTGCATATTTATTATTATTATTATTCCGCCCGTTTTTTGGCACCTAACTAGTCCTTCATACTTTTAGCTACAAACTCCGTTCCAACTCTTCAACGTTCGGCCTACTCAGGACATGTCGGCTATTATTTTTATTTTTGAAATAATTTGTACTTTTAGAGATATTGCACTTTTTACTTCTAAAAAAAGCCCATTCATTTCAATGGGGAAATTCATACTTTTAGCTAGAAACTCCGTTCCAACTCTATAACGTTCAGCCTACTTAGGACATATTGGCTACCATTTGAATTTTTGAAATAATTTGTACTTTTAGAGATATTTCACTTTTTACTGCTAAAACAATCCCATTCATTTCAATGGAGAAATGCTATTTAGCCACAGTGGAGCCTAGCAACTGCTTATTATACCCTAACAACACCATATTAGAGCCTAGCAACCACCTATTATACCCTAGCAACCACCTATTACACCCTAGCAACCACCGTTTTACCCTAGCAACCACCTTTTGTACCCTAGCAACCGCATATTAGACCATATAAACTGCATATTAAACCTTAGCAACCCCCTATTAGACCCTAGCAACCACGTATTACACCATAGCAACCACCTTTTTACCCTAGCAACCACCCGATTTACCCCAGCAACCACCTGTTTTACCCTAGCAACCACCAATTAGACCCTAGCAACCACCTATTAGACCCTAGCGACCGCTTATTAGGCCCTAGCAACCACCTGTTTTACCCTAGCAACCACCTGTTTTACCCTAGCAACCACCTATTAGACCCTAGCAACCGCCTATTAGACCCTAGCAACCGCCTATTAGAACCTAGCTATCACTGTGTTACCCTAAAAAAATACATTTTACACTATTCAACACTGCCAACACTATAAAAACTTTTAACACTAATACTTTAACACCTTTCAAACCTTTCACACCTTTCAAACCTTTCAAACCTTTAGAACCTTTAGAACCTTTAGAACCTTTAGAACCTTTCAAACCATTCAAACCTTTAGAACCTTTCAAACCTTTAGAACCTTTCAAACCTTTAGAACCTTTCAAACCTTTAGAACTTTTAGAACCTTTAGAACCTTTCAAACCTTTAGAACCTTTAGAACCTTTCAAACCTTTAGAACCTTTCAAACCTTTAGAACCTTTCAAACCATTCAAACCTTTCAAACCATTCAAACCTTTAGAACCTTTCAAACCTTTAGAACCTTTCAAACCTTTCAAACCTTTCAAACTTTTCAAACCCTTAAAACCCTTAAAACCCTTTAAACCTTTCAAACCTTTCAAACCTTCAAACCTATAGCACTATTAACACTATCAATACTCAATACCTGCAACATTCTTAGCGATCCCACACTGTTTCTTCAGGAACAGTACTTTCTAGTTGTGGGATCGCTAAAGCGATCACACTAATGTTATCTTGCATATTTGTGGGATCGCTAAAGCGATCACACTAATGTTATTGTGCATATTTATTATTATTATATATTTATTCCGCCCGTTTTTTGGCACCTAACTAGTCCTTCATACTTTTAGCTACAAACTCCGTTCCAACTCTTCAACGTTCGGCCTACTCAGGACATGTCGGCTATTATTCAAATTTTTGAAATAATTTGTACTTTTAGAGATATTGCACTTTTTACTTCTAAAAAAAGCCCATTCATTTCAATGGGGAAATTCATACTTTTAGCTAGAAACTCCGTTCCAACTCTATAACGTTCAGCCTACTTAGGACATATTGTCAATTTTTTTTTTTTACAGATTTTTTTCCTTTTTCAAAAAAAAAAAATTCAGAATTTTTTTTTTTCAAAACATTTTTTTTTCCAAAACATTTTTTTTTCCAAATTTTTTTTTTTCCAGAAATTTTTTTTTCCAAATTTTTTTTTTTTCCAAAATTTATTTTTTTTCCCAAATTTTTTTTTCCAGATTTTTTTTTTCAATTTTTTTTCTTTAAATTTTTTTTCTTATTTTTTTTTCCTAACTTTTTTTTTTCTTTCCAAATTCAAACCTTTCAAACCTTTAGAACTTTTAGAACCTTTAGAACCTTTAGAACCTTTCAAACCTTTAGAACCTTTAGAACTTTTCAAACCTTTCAAACCTTTAGAACCTTTCAAACCTTTCAAACCTTTCAAACCTTTCAAACCTTTCAAACCTTTAGAACCTTTCAAACCTTTAGAACCTTTCGAACCTTTCGAACCTTTCAAACCTTTCAAACCTTTCAAACCTTTCAAACCTTTCAAACCTTTAGAACCTTTCAAACCTTTCAAACTTTTCAAACCCTTCAAACCCTTCAAACCTTTCAAACCTATAACACTACTAACACTATCAATACTCAATACCTGCAACATTCTTAGCGATCCCACACTGTTTCTTCAGGAACAGTACTTTCTAGTTATTATTATCATTATTCCGCCCGTTTTTTGGCACCTAACTAGTCCTTCATACTTTTAGCTACAAACTCCGTTCCAACTCTTCAACGTTCGGCCTACTCAGGACATGTCGGCTATTATTTTTATTTTTGAAATAATTTGTACTTTTAGAGATATTGCACTTTTTACTTCTAAAAAAAGCCCATTCATTTCAATGGGGAAATTCATACTTTTAGCTAGAAACTCCGTTCCAACTCTATAACGTTCAGCCTACTTAGGACATATTGGCTACCATTTGAATTTTTGAAATAATTCAAATAGGAAAAAAGTTTTTTCCAAAACTTTTTTTTTTTCAGAATTTTTTTTTTTCCAAAACATTTTTTTTTCATACATTTTTTTTTTTTCAAAAAATTTTTTTTTCAGATTTTTTTTTTTTCCAAAAATTTTTTTTTTTCAGATTTTTTTTTTTTTCATTTTTTTTTTTTTTTCAGATTTTTTTTTTTCAAGAATTTTTTTTTTCCAAAGATTTTGTTTTTACAATTTTTTTTTTTCAAACAATTTTTTTTTTCAAAAACTTTTTTTTTTCCAAACTTTTTTTTCCAGATTTTTTTTCCTAACTTTTTTTTTCAGATTTTTTTTTTCTTTCCAAATTCAAACCTTTCAAACCTTTAGAACTTTTAGAACCTTTAGAACCTTTAGAACCTTTCAAACCTTTCAAACCTTTAGAACCTTTAGAACTTTTCAAACCTTTAGAACCTTTCAAACCTTTCAAACCTTTAGAACTTTTAGAACCTTTAGAACCTTTCAAACCTTTCAAACCTTTCAAACCTTTCAAACCTTTCAAACCTTTAGAACCTTTCAAACCTTTCAAACCTTTCAAACCTTTAGAACCTTTCAAACCTTTCAAACCTTTCAAACCTTTCAAACCTTTCAAACCTTTCAAACATTTCAAACCTTTAGAACCTTTCAAACCTATAACACTACTAACACTATCAATACTCAATACCTGCAACATTCTTAGCGATCCCACACTGTTTCTTCAGGAACAGTACTTTCTAGTTATTATTATTATTCCGCCCGTTTTTTGGCACCTAACTAGTCCTTCATACTTTTAGCTACAAACTCCGTTCCAACTCTTCAACGTTCGGCCTACTCAGGACATGTCGGCTATTATTTTTATTTTTGAAATAATTTGTACTTTTAGAGATATTGCACTTTTTACTTCTAAAAAAAGCCCATTCATTTCAATGGGGAAATTCATACTTTTAGCTAGAAACTCCGTTCCAACTCTATAACGTTCAGCCTACTTAGGACATATTGGCTACCATTTGAATTTTTTGAAAAAATGTGTACTTTTAGAGATATTTCACTTTTTACTGCTAAAACAATCCCATTCATTTCAATGGAGAAATGCTATTTAGCCACAGTGGAGCCTAGCAACTGCTTATTATACCCTAACAACACCATATTAGAGCCTAGCAACCACCTATTATACCCTAGCAACCACCTATTACACCCTAGCAACCACCATTTTACCCTAGCAACCACCTTTTGTACCCTAGCAACCGCATATTAGACCATATAAACTGCATATTAAACCTTAGCAACCCCCTATTAGACCCTAGCAACCATGTATTACACCCTAGCAACCACCTGTTTACCCTAGATACCACCCGTTTTACCCCACCAATCACCTGTTTTACCCTAGCAACCACCAATTAGACCCTAGCAACCACCTATTAGACCCTAGCAACCGCTTATTAGGCCCTAGCAACCACCTGTTTTACCCTAGCAACCACCTGTTTACCCTAGCAACCACCTATTAGACCCTAGCAACCGCCTATTAGACCCTAGCAACCGCCTATTAGAACCTAGCTATCACTGTTTTACCCTAAAAAAATACATTTTACACTATTCAACAGTGCCAACACTATAAAAACTTTTAACACTAATACTTTAACACCTTTCAAACCTTTCAAACCTTTCACACCTTTCAAACCTTTCAAACCTTTAGAACCTTTCAAACCTTTAGAACTTTTAGAACCTTTAGAACATTTAGAACCTTTCAAACCTTTAGAACCTTTAGAACCTTTCAAACCATTCAAACCTTTAGAACCTTTCAAACCTTTCAAACCTTTAGAACCTTTCAAACCTTTAGAACCTTTCAAACCTTTCAAACCTTTCAAACTTTTCAAACCCTTCAAACCCTTTAAACCTTTCAAACCTATAACACTACTAACACTATCAATACTCAATACCTGCAACATTCTTAGCGATCCCACACTGTTTCTTCAGGAACAGTACTTTCTAGTTTACTTTTAATAATTGCATAATGGAGGTCAAATGGGGCCATGACCGGGCTGAAACCTTTCCCAAATTTGACTTTATGTCTTATCAATGACATATGACTCATATGTCATAGATATGTCATAGATGACTGATGTCAGAGACCGGAATCTAAAAGAATCATAGACTTTATTGTCACACCTTAGAAATACTTTGCGGTACAAGGAACTCCTCCGTCTCTGAAAACATGTCATCCCTCGCTCGAGCTCTGTCCAATCCAGATTTGAACCATATCAATCATCCACCAGAGTTTACCGGCTCAGTTTCACAGTCGAACCTTAATCGCAGAAATGTTACAACCCGAAGAAGAAAGTTGTCAAGCGGCACCAATCTGAATGACTCCGTAGAATCCATCATTTCTCCTTGTGCCGAGGCTCGAGTCCTTGTCATCAACACCGGGGGCACGATTGGAATGACCCTCCGTGACAACGTGTTGGCCCCAAAACACAATGCTTTTGTGGAGAACCTACGCAGGCTTCCTACCCTCCATGACGAAAAGTATGCGCAGCAGACATGCTTGTATGATTACTACGATGAACCAGAAAATATCTTGGTCCTCCCGCAGCATAAAAACAAACGGATAGTGTACTCTATTTTAGAGTACTGCCCTCTGCTGGACTCATGCAACATGACAACAGATGACTGGGGCAGACTCGGAAAGGATATTGAGAAGAACTACGAGAACTACGATGGTTTTGTGATCCTGCACGGCACAGACACAATGGCGTACACAGCTTCTGCCCTGTCCTTCATGTGCGAGAACCTGGGGAAGCCGGTCATCCTCACTGGCTCACAGGTGCCAATCTATGAGATGAGAAACGACGGCCGAGGCAACCTGCTGGGAGCGCTGCTGATCGCCGGACAGTTTGTCATTCCCGAGGTCTGCCTGTATTTCTTCAACAAACTGTACAGGGGAAATCGCGTGACTAAGGTGGATGAACGGAGCTTCAACGCTTTCACTTCTCCTAACCTGGCCCCACTGGCCAACACCGAAGTGGACATCACAGTGAACTGGGACACGGTTTGGAGGGCCAACGCAACGTCAAAGTTCCGCGTGAGCACCGTGCTGAACCGAAACGTGGGTTTGCTCAGACTCTTCCCCGGAATCACCGCTGCTACGGTCAAGGCATTCCTGCAGCCGCCCATGGAGGGCGTGGTGCTGGAGACGTACGGCAGCGGGAACGCCCCCGACAACCGCGCCGACCTGCTGGAGGAGCTGACGAAGGCTACAGACCGGGGCGTCATCATCGTCAACTGCACCCAGTGTCTGAGGGGGAGCGTGTCGACATCGTACGCCACCGGCAAGGTTCTGATAGACGCAGGGCTGATAGTCGGCTGTGACATGACTCCGGAGGCCGCCCTGTCCAAGCTGTCCTATGTCCTCGGCAAATCGGAGCTCGATCTACAGGCCAAGAAGAAGATGATGGGACAGAACCTCAGGGGTGAGATGAAAGCGGACCTGGAGGGAGGCAAGCTCTCCCTGAGTGACAGCCGTTTCATTCAGGCCATCGCTAAGTCTCTCAGCATCAGCTGCAATGAGGAGCTGGAAGCCATCCGTGAGGCCCTGATGCCACCGCTGGCATGTGCCGCTGCCAAGAACGGCGATGTGGAGGCTTTGGAAGCCATCAGGAAAATGGGCAGTAACCTGAGTCTGGGTGATTATGATGGACGCACACCTCTACACATTGCTGCATGCGAGGGTCACCTGAAGGTGGCGCAGTACCTCCTGAGTCATGGGGCCACCGTGTATGCTAAAGATCGTTGCGGCGATACACCCCTAATCAACGCCGTCCACTTTAGACACACGGATGTAGTGAAACTGCTGAGGAAGGCAGGAGCCCATTTCTCTAGACGTGAGCTAGAGGAAGCAGGCACTGAACTGTGCAGAACAGCGGCCAACGGTGACCAGGAAGGCCTGGAGATATGGAGTCTGGCCGGAGCCGATCTGAATAAACCAGGTTATGATGGACAGACGGCCATTAGCGTGGCAGAGGCTCTTGGCAACACGGACGTGGTGATGTGCGTAAGACAGCTTATGAGCCCTGAAGCCCAGAACGGAGGAGTGATCGAGTTCGCCGCACCGCCATCTGGGTGCTAGGATGGTGCTGGATGAAGCCAAACTGGACCTGTGCTCTTCCTCCATTCATTTATACACCAAACTTGTCTTCATCAGTCTGTTCTCCGGTTTCACACAGTCTCTCTGAAGCCTGATGTGTACTTGGTTGCACGCTGGTGTTGTGCACCGGTGGGTTGGCAGATCTACAAGCTCACAATGCTTTGCAGTCTTGTGGATCAGAAGTTTTTTGGCATGGAACACTGGCGAGCACAGTGATGGAAGAAGTACTCACATGTTTTACTTAAGTAAAGGTATCAATGCCGCAATGTAGAAAAACTCTGTTACAAGTCAAATTCTAGTATTCAAAATGTACTTGAGTAAAAGTACAAAAGTATTGGCATCAAAATATACTTAAAATACCAAAAGTAAAAGTACTCATTGTGCAGAATGCATAATGTATAAAACTCTTTGGAGCTTGTAGATTTTCAAATGGCCGAAATATGGCTGAAGTGGCTAATGTAGGTTTTGTGATAATAATCAAAATCTGCTAGTAACTAGTAACTAAAGCTGTCAAGTAATGTAGTGGAGTAAAAAGTACAATATTTGCGTGACACTTCTCTATTTTGCGTAGAAGGGATCATGCAATGGGGTATAAAATAAGCTGTATAGCCTTTAGGCCTCTAACTAAACGTGTCCAATTCCATTTTACTTCAAGCCATTGCTTTTAGTTTGGGTCCTTATCTACAATTATAGAACTGAAGTATCCAGGCACGTCCACACATAGACATCAAAGAGCGCTTGAGCCCCTGGCCCTTTTTACCTGTCTGTAAAAAGTGCCCTCTCTCCAGCTTTTACTATGGTGAAAGAAATTCAAATGCCCCCTCTTAAGGCAGTATTCAATAGAATTGCCATTTCCGAACTCTCGTGAACTTAAATGCAGCATTGTATGTTGACAGAATTGCCCTCTGTGTAGAAATCAATGCCTTACACCACATCTCCACTAAAGGCTTGATTATACTTCGCTGAGAGCGGTGAATAGCCGCACACGGAAAATAGCCGATCTCCAAGCTCACAGCGAAAATAGCTGATCTCTCAAGCTCACAACGCGTTTCGGCCCCTGCCCACTAACATTCTTTGCACGCCCCTGGAAGTACTGTATCTGTCCAAACCTCTTTGAGCACAGCTTTGAACGTGTAGCACTCTGCCCAGAGTGGGCAGCGCTTCAGTCGGTGTGTGTGTGTGTGTGAGTGTGAGTGTTCTACCCCCTCAAATTCTACCCCACAAGTAAAGTAGAATTTGAGGAATAGATGCTGTGAGGACCATTTTACCTGGTCCTCGTGAGAAAAAATGGTTGTTTTATGGTTGAAATCATTTTTAGAGATACGTTTACAATTAGAAAAAGATGCAGGTTGGGGTTAGGTGTAGGATTAGATATTTAGAGGTTAGTTTTAGGGAGTTGGGGTTAGATTTTCCCCTATTTTATACTTAGTTGTGCGGCGATGTCAAACACCGGAAAATAGACGATCTACAAGCTCACAACATGTCGCGCTGCGACAAGTTGTGAGCTTGTAGATCTGCTATTTTTCGGCTTTAGACTTGCGGTTAAAAATGCCCCCAAAATATCATAAACCAATCATAAAATTGTGTGTGTGTGTGTGTGTGTGTGTGTGTGTGTGTGTGTGTGTGTGTGTGTGTGTGTGTGTGTGTGTGTGTGTGTGTGTGTGTGTGTGTGTGTGTGTGTGTGTTATTTTGTACCATAGCAGTTTATGCATGTGAAAACATGCTATCACGTTGAATGTTCCCATGCCGCCCGCTGTTCCCATGTGGATCTCGAGATCAACACACTTTACACACACTTTACTGTGCATACATGTAGAATTACTAAAAGATCCTTGTTGCAGGTACACGTATTCACACACTCAGATCGAGTTGCTATCTTCGCATATGACACCCCTGTAGTAGGCTCTTTATTTTCAACTTCTTTTCTTTTCGTTTCCTGCAAAGCTGATACACCCTTTATCAGATTTTGTGTCGTTCGGCGATGCTTACATTAGATTTGACCATAAAAAGAGACCTAAGAACTAAAGCGACACACTTTATCAAAGAGAGGAGAAAGGCCAGGGCGAGAGCTACAGTATTACACACAATCTGGATAAGAGTCTCATGCTGACCTTCCTTTCCTTGGAATGTCAGGGTGAGAGATCATTATCGCCGTTAATGAATTCAGCAGTAGATAAATGGTGCCCGGGGATGTAAAACGCACATTTATCTTACAACCACGATGTTGGGGGTCTTGGTGGTGAAGGCACGGCACTGTACAGAGCAATAAAGACCTTGATCTGATCGCAGAGACAACAAAGTACAGCCTCACAACCACCAGCCTTGAACCCCAGCGTCCCTATTCTGGGCCTCTGTGAGCTTGCAGATAGGCTATTTCTGGCAGAGATTTGTGGTAGAGTAATGTCGTGGCCGCCGGCTCGGGGACCTGAGAAAATGAAGGCAAACGGGAGAGAGAGTTTTAACTAAAGGTGAGTGATTTTATTTAAGGCAATCATGATATTAAACAGAAATGACGTTTCCGGCTAACAATAAATCAGGGAGACATACCGGGCAAACTTAACGAAAGCCATGCAAACGCAAATAAACCAAAATGCTCTTCTGTGGCCATGGCCCAGCAGTGTGGCCCAGGTGGAAGGAAGAGGAAGAAGGCTCTGGGAGAGACACTGTGTGCCTCTAATCCCCTGATTACCTCCAGCCTCTAACCAGCACACAGCAATAGAAGACATGCAGGCGCACACAGACCCTGGCAAAGGCCATAGGACCGTCACAGGAAAAGAACATGAGCAGACCAGTGGTGGAAAGTAACTAAAGTACATGTACTCAAGTACTGTTCTTATAAATACGATTTTGAGATATTTTTTACTTTGATAGAGTACTTCAAATGTTCTATAATGTCAGACCTATCTATATACAGTACATACTTTGGCAATTTGAAAATAGCAGATCTACACGCTTACAGCTTGTAGAGCTTGTAGATCTGCTATTTTCAAAGGCTTTTTTTAAACATTTTATACATTTGAAAAGTTGTGAAATTGACCTTCTGCATAATGAGTCATTTTACTTTTGGTACTTTAAGTGTATTTTGTACTTTTAATCAAGTAAATGTTGAATACCAAACTTCTTCCATCACTGGACCCAGTATTCAGCGATCCCTGGGGGGCACCGGGCGGACAAGTGGCTGTTGTTTAAGTGCAGTAACAACAGCCAGGTCGAAAGGGTCAAGATTAGATTCCTGTTTCTCCCCTCTTCTGGGGGTTTGTTTTGGTTTAGAGAAAATGTCTCTAGCCATTCCTCTACCACCTTCCTACTGTAGCTGGGTTTCACCCAGGTGTTCACCCAGGTTACACAATAATCTATATAAGCTGTCATATACATCCAATGTGCCAATTGGCATTCAACTAGATCCGTTGTAGCAGGCTCTTGTGTCTGTCCAAGAAACCCACTTTGCATTAATAGAGCCCTTTTTTGATATATTAACACAGCATACAGCAATCACAGCAGGTTCCACAACACTGCAATATCACCTATAACTGCCTTATCGTGTCATTGGAGTGTGAGAGGGGAAAGTCAGAGTAATTATTCTTCGACTTAAGCAGACTTTAGTGCTCTCCTGTCTCCTCCATGAAGGAGGCAACGGGTTTATCTGAATATTAATGGGACGGTTGCCTTGAACAGCAGGCGTTTGTCAGGCACTTGGATCAGATTCATCACTTTAACCTGCTCTGGTCTGTTCAGGGACAGGTGATGAGCTTCCACAGCGCAGCAGCTGGCTTCAACTTCAACCACGCTCACTTTGACAGTTCAAAAGGACACGCACGGCAAATCATGTCCACCACACATGGGAGGGAATGGGTGTGTATTTGTGCGAGGGAGAGACAGGCCGTCGTATGTACGTGCCTGCGTGCGTGTGCGAGAGAGAGAATTATACAACGAATAAAGCATCCATCCACGTTTGTCCTTTGCCCTGTTATTAAACTTATATTTTTTATAGGCTGCGATAAAAGCCTACAGTGGCCTATTGACTGTTCTAAGTAAACACCAACAGGCTAGATTATTTGGTCCAATGAGGACTTATTACCTGAAATAATACATAGTACTGTATGTGAAAAAGCTTTTTGCAACTTTGTGTGCTCTGTCTCCAATGAGTGAATGTAAAGCCATTTAGCTTATACTCTTTAGTATGGCGGCTGCGATGTGTTGTGTTGATATCCTTATATCTCCTTAGTGCACCATAATATTTCAGGTCTAAAGTCCAAACAACCAAATGGTCCCTGAAGGCAGTGGTTCTCAAAGTGGGGTCTGGGGACCCCCAGGGGTCCATGGAGGGGGGTTCCAGGTGGTTGTGCTGCGCTGCGAGCTTGTACATCTGCTATTTTTTTTATCTTTTGAAAAGAAATCTTTGGGAAAAAAATGGATACTAAATCCTGTCAATAAGCAATATATGAAGCATTGCGTTAGTTCATGCAGGGCACGGGAGTCATATATGCCTCAATGTAATCAGCTGTCAGTCTGCTGATTGCTTTCAATCAGCTACGCTTTTCTACACACCGATCACACATAATTCCCTCAACAAGGCGGTCCGTTTAAATACGGCTCCCTCCTACACTGCATCTCTGCTTTTCAATGGCCACACTCTGCTGCTGGCAAAGCTTGCCTCCACCTTAAAGTTCAGAGTCTTGCATTACTCAGACGTTTAAACTGAATGTTGAACTGAAATCCATGTGTGCATGGCTCTAAAGTAAACTGGAATCCAATGTTTGCAAGTCAATTCTGATTAAATATCTTGCTATGGGCCTGCTCTTGTTTACCTGAGGGGGGTTTTGCATAGCGTTCCCTGATTTTGCATAGCATGCTGCTTTAAATTTAGGGAACATCTTAAATCTGTATTCTATTTGTTCCTGACTGAACTATAGTGACAATAACTGCGAGCAGATCTGTGTCATGCTCATGGACACATGTTGATTGAACTTTGGGATTGGGATTGAACTCCTCCTTTCCACAATGACTCTGCTGCCCAACTAACACTAAGTGCACATTATGTTAATTTAAGGTACATTTTTCGGTGTGTGACACAGCACACAACCGAGTATGAATCAGGCTTTGTCATCAATCTGATTCGTTGTGCTAGGAGGCATGTTTAACCACCTGGATTCAAACCCCGGTTTAGGATATCGTTGCTGTCGGGCAGAAACCTCTTATCTCCATATTTCAACTCTTTGTGTTTAATTTAAATGCCCTACTTGATCATACTACAGCGTCACACAAAAGCATAAAAAGTAGCAGATCTACAAGCTCAAAATGTGTCGCGAAGCGCAGCGTTGTGAGCTTGTAGATCTGCTAGAAGCAGATGTTTTGGTTTCCACCAGACAAAGACGATATTAAGGCTTCTGGCCGATCAGGCAGTTTCACGTTGCTAGTTCATGCCCAACCACATGTCCTGCATCATAGTATATCCATGCCAAGACATGTAAAAAGAAAAGAAAAAACATTCTTGTATTCTGAAAATGTGACAAATAAGTAAAGCTCCATTCCTGTGATCTTATCACAACAGCGTCATGTAATTTGAAATGTGCCGCATTCATACGTCACTGGGGAAAATTATTATGAAATTCATGGCAAGCCTGCTGGATGTCAGGTATCTTTGTGAAACACCTCCATTTGGGAAGATTAACAACAGGAATATGCTCTGTCTGATAACAGGAGACACACACACACACACACACACACACACACACACACACACACACACACACACACACACATAAACACATAAACACATATCACATTTCCCAAGGTGGTTTCTGGCGCAATGACATGTCCATCAATCATGCAGGGAAGTAATCGCAACGATCATTGTCAGTATGCAAATTGGTGGCACCTTTCTATGCACGCATACTCTGAACATGAATGCAAATAAGTCTTAAATAATACACATTTGGGTGGGGGCTCCTACTGGCAGGTGACTCAGTAGAATACAACAGTGACAACAACACACTGATGTGTGAGGGGAGGAAGCAATTGGCAAAGGCTACATTGTGAGAAAAAGCAACAACATAAACAATTATACTAATAAATACATAATTAAGGACATAAATGATGAAGTCAGACCAGATACAGAACATGTGTATATTATGCATGCTTATTGTTGCTGTCGGGCAGAAACCTTGTATCTCTATTTATTACACGGCTTGGTTGAATGCTTATTCTGATTGGTCAATCACTGATTACAGCTGTGTGTTATTTCTGAATAATGAGGCTGAGCTCAATAACAGACCGCTGTCTAATCAAAGGCTCGGAGCACCTGTGCCGTATCCAACACGGTAGCCATGGAAAACAAACACACAATGTCATTTACAGCTAAACGTTGCTCTCAAGAATATTTTTGAAAACATTTTGAAGCGAGAAATAGACAATGCAGTACAATTGATTATTTTTGATCAACACTTCCTGTTGTTTTTCGAGGCGACACGTTGCACTGGACGCACCGTGACCTGGCATAATTGAATGGACTACTTTCATTACCGTAAGCAATGACATCCTTAGTTTTGTTACTTTTGGGTCAATTTATTAATTTCTTTATTAAGCAGCCGTGTAATAAGGATGATTAGATCCCTTCGCGTCAGGATCTAATCATCCTATCAGGGTTTATTTCTTAACAATGACCGGCTCGCCATCAATTATCCCTTGCATATGTGGTCATCTGCTGCTAGTGCTGACCTCAGGAAGCTCCAGGTTGTCCAGAACAGGGCAGCACGGTCCTGGGCTGCTCACTAAGATCCAATGCAGGGGTCTTCAACAGGGGGTCCTCAGTTACTACAGGGGGGCCGGCAAATCTTTGTGTGATAGGAACTTTTTTATACATTAACCACTTGAACCCTAGCATCCCTATTCTGAGGAGAACTTTAGCCGATCTACAAGCTCACAACGCCTTGCGCAACGAGGCGTTGTGAGCTTGATCGGCTATTTCCGGCAAAGAGGTTTTGTGTAGAGGGAAAAAAGAGCAGAGCAAGTACAGAGTGAAAGGTCAAGTTTACTAAGTATTGACGGTTTAAGTGGATACATGTCTGAAAAATACACATTAACATGAATCCAATATAAACTGATGACAGTGCTGTCAAACAAGTCTATGAAGCTATCTATGAAATCTATGAAATAGTTTAATCTGCAACATGATTGTATACAATATGGAGTGGGGTTCTTCATCTCTCTCTCTCAGTTAAGGGGTCCTTGACCTGAAAAACATTGAAGACTCCTGATCTAATGTGAGCCGTATGCATGCCTGGCTCTCCTGGCTTACAGCTGAGAATAGTGTTGTCTTTCAATACACTTGTGCTGTTCAAGTCAGTCATGAGCAGTAAACCTCGTCCAAGAACCAAAGTTTTAATGAGATCTTTTATTTATGGGTTATTTTATCTCTTTGGAATAACCTCCCTTGAAACCTCTACGACATCTACAGCAAATTAACTTTTAAAAAGGATCTTAAATCTTATTTATCACTGTGAATTATTTTCTCCTCCTCTTCCTTTTCTCACATGTAAGTTCAGCTATCTTATTTGTTAGTTTCAATATAATTAATAATGTTGATTATGTATTGTGTGGTGAGTATTGACATTTAATCATTTTGTATGTGCAACGGTATTTGTTGGTATGTTTTATTTTTTTAATGTGGACCCCATGAAGACTCTCTGGTTGCCATGGCAACCGGCTAATGAATAAAATCAGGAAAGAATCAAATCTCTACTAAAGGTTAATTGTGCTTTAACCCTTTAAGGCCGGGAACGCATCTGTGTGTCATTTTTACATTTCTTTGGCTATTCAAAAATAGCAGATCTACAAGCTCATAGCGCGGCACCGAGTGCCGCGCTATGAGCTTGTATATCTGCTATTTTTTGAAAGATCGTGAAAATGTGTGCAAATCTTTCAATATATATTTTTTTAAGCAAACATTTTTAACTCTGTTTCAACTTCTGGGGGTCCCTGGAACAAAATGTTTTGAGATGGGGGTCCCCGGCCAAACACATATAAAAAAACAATTAATCCTAACAGTAGGCTACGTTGCTAGATCAGTGGTGCTCCAACTTTTCCATGTAAGGGACCGCCAAAATTATATGTATTTGGCAGTGGACCCCCATCTCAAAATATGTTGTTCCAGGGACCCCCAGAAGCACAGATCGGAGTTAAACATGTTCGCTTTAAAACATAGATGTTCACGATTTTCCCCAAAAATAGCAGATCTACAAGCTCATAACTCGGCACTCGGTGCCACGCTATGAGGTTGTAGATCTGCTATTTTTGAATCACCAAAGAAATCAAAAAATGACACACAGATGCGTTCCCGGTGTTAAAGGGTTAAGGGCTTTCATCACACTCAATTAAAAATATGCTCAAAGTTGAAAACGGTGAGTCTGTCACCTACTGTGCTACAAAATTACATGACATCTTCAAATCAAGGTTTTCCTGGCTGGCACCAAAGACTGGCATCAAAGCAGACGCCTGCTGTTTTGAAAATTACATGATAACTTCAAATCAGAAGGTTGTCTGGCGGCGCCAAAGCCTGGCATCAAAGCAATCAATCTTGAATCTACAGCGCACAAATTATGGATGGGCAGGGGTTTTCCATCAAGACCCTTCATCTTTCAGTTTATCAATCATCGGACTGAGAGTCCAGACTCTACACAACAAACACGGCACATTAAGATAATGAAGAGAACATAATTAAAGATGCTGTACACACATTGGTAGGGCAGTCACGATTATAAAATTTAAGTTGACGATTAATTGTCATACAAATAATTGCGATTAACAATTTGATAATGTTATACTTTCAAAAACATGTAAAAGTGGCAGAAGTTGTGCTATTTCTGCTATATTTGGAAAATGTTAGAAAATGTCTGAATTTTAGGATTATGACGATTATGCCAAATAATTGTGATTATTTCAAATAATTGCGATTAGACGATTATGTAATAATTGTGACAGGCTTACACATTGGGGCCCTTGAGTAGAGCAAGATATCATGAAATGGCTATGAACTATCGTATACTAGGCAGACATAGGGTCTACAAATATACAATAAATCAGGCTAGCCAAAGTAACACACGAGAGTAGGTTGCCTTTCTGTGTTGCACCTGCACACCTGTCCCACTTTCCATTTTCTACGGCATGTTGCTCAACTTGGATCGCTGCCTTCTCTCCAGAGGCTCACAACCCATTAAGTGAAACTAATACAAACAGGCAGCGAGGCGAGTTGTATTGTGGAACCTCAGGAATAAATACCATTCTTGAGTGACACGTGTCAAACTTTAATGACGGATCAAATTTGCCGCTCAATTAAGTGATGGAACGAAAGGTGGACCGATCCTCCTTGTGTGAACTTTGTGCTCAAATTTCCTGCCATTGTTGGCAACAAAGGGCAGTATTGGCCAGTCTCACACAATGATATGGGTTTACATGGGATCTGCCGTCATCCATCTGCAATATTAATGAGAGGGTGGCGTGCGGGCCAGCGGAGGCTAAGCAAAACAGCCCAGTGTGCCGTGCCTGCGTATGCGTGCCTCCTGGGGCGATGATTTACAAAGCATTGATTGGAGGCTCACACACTCACGGGGCCAATAAAAGCCGTTGTTTATGTTCGGGCCAGAGAGTGTTCACTGTCAAGTGGAATGGCAGCTCGTGTTTAGGGCCAGGGTAGAATACCACGGGAGTTCAGGCACAGTACACGACAAATCATGTCCTTTTAACTGCCGGGGACGGTCCGACCCGCGTGCAATGGATTATGCAATGGCTCCACACAATAACTCAATGAAATCGTCTCCAGCGGTTATATGAAAATGGGGTTGGGGAATGCTATGCATTTCAATAAAGTCTACAGATAGCAATCGTGTGCAAGCGCCAGCGAGACAAGGACGCTCGCTTGACAAACAGTGTGTAAAGTCAAATGGGGGAGAAATGACTAAGTGATGCGATGCGTTGCATAATCAGAGGCGGCTCTCTGCATACTTTACCACTTGAACCTCAAAGCATCCCTGTTCTGGGGACCGACAATATGAATACGAATCTCATATCAACTTTGGAGGGGACAATTACATTACATGAAATTGTCTCAAGAGCAATTCTTAACATTATTACTATAGGCCTACTACTGGGCAATTGATAGGTAGTTAACTGAAGGGTTGTCCCAACTTGGGGGATTGGGAGGCAGTGGCTCAAACCATTGTGAGGCAAAGGGCAGGGGGTTAAAATAAATGGTTGTATGTACTGTATATATTCAGCAAAACTGCTTTCATCACGTGTTAATAGTAATACTATTGAAATGACATAGCTATGTTTACAGTGATATATTGGGGGAGAGAATGCCATTGACTGGAAGGTCAGCGAGGGTCTTCACTCAGTAGAAGCCCTAGAAGCATAGCCTACTTTATCATCAATTTTAAAGTTAATGGGACCATAATTTACAAAAACACATACTCATGGTCATTGAAAGAAGACTTATGACAAGTATTTATGACAATGATTACTAAGGTAATAAAATCTAATTGCCCATTGTATACCATGGAGTGGTAATCCTTCTGCAGCCAGCAGGGGGGGAAATAGCGACACCCTCTAGGCCATCAATGAGAACTGCAGTTGCGAATAGCACTTCCTTATTGGCTTCATATCCAGCGGAGCGTCCTTGCCACCTGATCCCACTGACAGCTCAGTGGAAATGAACAAAATTGTACTCTTGCTGTCAAGGTCCTACGGTATGTATTCCAATCAGTTTCCCGACACAGCGAGGTTAGCCTTGTTTGACAGGTTAGGTGGAGCGAGTTATCCGAAGGCCCAGAGGGGATCTGCCTGTGATTTTACGATACCGTAAAAAGCAGGGGTCTTCAACAGGGGGTCCGGGACCCCTTAGGGGTCCTCATAGTTACTACAGGGGGGGGCCACCAAATCTTTGTGCGATAGGATCATTGTTTTTACATTAACCACTTGAACCCTAGCATCCCTATTATTCGGCTATTTTCAGCAAAGAGGTTTGGTGTAGAGGGGGAAAAGAGCAGACCAAGTACAGAGTCAAAGGTCAAGTTTACTAAGTATTGACGGTTTAAGTGGTTAAATGTCTGAAAATACACATTAACATGAATCCAACATACACGGATGACAGTGCTGTCAAACAAGTCTATGAAGCTATCTATGAAATGTATGAAAAGGTTTTATGTGCAACACTACAAAATGTATTGGGGGTCCCTCTCTCTCTCCGCTCAGGGGTCCTTGGCCTGCAAGAACGTCGAAGACCACTGCTGTATAGCTCAAAATGCCTATCTCAGAACCGTTGGCAGCTGTTCGCCGTTGTGGTGCCATTGTCACCCACCGGGGGGACCCGGCTGAGTGGTTTTGATATGCTGTCAGATGGCGCTGTCATGACCCCGGCAATTTGCGGAGGCTCAGAGGGCCGGCGAGGTTACGGTGACTCGTGTGATTACACTAGTCCCTGTGGTGTCAGTCATCTCACGAAGAGAAAGCACTACCCACAACCACATCACAGACTCAATGACAAAGGCACTGGGGTGGGGGGGACACAAATATTGTGTCTCTGGCATATGTGTGTGTGTGTGTGCGTGTGCGTGTGTGTGTGTGTGTATTGTGTTCTAATTTGTGTGGTCCATCTTACACAATCTCTTTTGGGATCTCCCATATCATACATAAGTGCAGGCAGGGGAGTGTGGTAGCAGCGCCTGGTGATTAATTAGTGAATAATAGCAGTATTACACACACACCGGAAGTGCCAGTGAAGCACATTTATGCAATCTGCATAGCATCCATAATGAATCGCATCCTCTGCTGCTGTTCAAGGTGAAGAAAACAAACAAACAAACAAACAAACAAGGATTCCTTCTACGCTTCCTTCCATATTGCACAACACTGCTCACAAAGAAGGTCATATCACCAAACAGAGAGAACATCAATAATTAATTAGTATCTCTTTGTTTTAAAAGAAAATCTGAGAAACCTCTGAGAAAGCAAAACAATACAATATTCTGTGTGTGTGTGTGTGTGTGTGTGTGTGTGTGTGTGTGTGTGTGTGTGTGTGTGTGTGTGTGTGTGTGTGTGTGTGCGTGCGTGCGTGCGTGCGTGCGTGCGTGCGTGCGTGCGTGCGTGCGTGCGTGCGTGCGTGCGTGCGTGCGTGCGTGCGTGCGTGCGTGCGTGTGAAAACAGCACAAACAGTTCAGAAGTTAGTGTTTGGTAGATTTGTTCCCTATTGCACCAATGCTTCTCGGCAATAACTTACACCGTTGGGAACTTGGGATGCCTGTTTATATACCTTTTAATGGAGCCCCATTTCTAAGTAATGTGCATTTGTGGGATGAGCATGTGGGTTGCACCCATGAAAAATACCCAAGTGGTATCTGGGGAACCTGGGGGTACATGGGCTACCTGGGAGAATCTGCGTCTCCCCCTAGGATTCCATGTGGGACCGATCCATAGCGTCCTATATATTGGTTCACGATAAATAAATAAAAAATAGCAGATCTACATATATCTGCTATAGCCAAAGTATAAAATAAGTGGCTAAAATGATTGTGACGTTATATTAACTAACCCCCCCAGCCCCCTTCTGGGGTGGTCCCCAGACCACCACTGACTCACCACAATGGTAAAGGACACCAGCAAAACACAAAACTAGAGAAGAATCAGTCAAGAAAGATAAAGAGAGAACAATTGTCTGTAATCAGTTGGTCACCACATGCAAACCCATTCTCTTTTTGCCTCACCTATTGGACCTGTAGTCACTTTCATTCACACCAAAGCAGAACTTAATTGTTTTTAGCAGTATTGTATGTATATTCTGCCTCTATAGATACACACTATCTCTCCCATACTTGTGTGTATATATGTATGCGTGTCTATACTTGTGAGGACCAAATATCCCCACAAGTATAGTAGTATACGAGAAATATACTATGTATATTTGGCTCCTATAGCTGTCTTGCCAGTTAGTCATATTGATAGTCCTACAGGTGGTTTGTCTGTTTGTGTGTAGGCTTGTCATTTGGGTTTAGTGCTTGTGTTGGCTGTTTGCTGTGCTGTGCCTGCATGCTTGTTTCCTTTTAGACAATTGGAGTGGTTTTGTGTGCATTTTTAACCATACGCTTGTGCTTTACAGACAGTGTGAATGTGACAGTGTGTGTGTGCACGCTTTCTGGTGGCAGTGAAACTTTAGATTGCCCCTCACTTCCTTCCTCCTGTGTGTGGACACTGGACACCAGTGGCACTCCCCGGCTACACTGGCAAAGTATTGGAAATGGTGTCATTGTAACCATTTTGTCATTTTAAATAGTACTGTGGTAATAAAGAACTATATTTTTAACCTGACTTTTCCTTGCAGCTTTATGAGTCATTCAAGTATCTGCCCTGAGCCAAAATGAAGGGGAAAAAATTGAACAGGAAACATATCTCTGCTCCTCTTTAAAACCTGACGTTGTATTCTGAACAGTGAATGTGTGTGGTTGTCTGGTATTCTGTTCCGGGCCTTGGTGCCCGGAACAGAATGCATATAAAACAACACAGGCTCTATACTGTATTATTGGGGGATTAATTCCCATCTCTTCAGCATCAGAGAAAGATAGCCAGGTGTTAATGAGCGGCGTCAAGGGCTGCAATTCACAGGGTAAAGATGACTGAGGTAGGCAATCCACTGCACAAGCACCGGGGCACTCTCCACGAGAAGAACCAAAAGAAAGCCTCAAATCAATGGTCATTTCCATAAACTCCGACGAGGGACTATCCAGCGATAACCATGCATTACAAAGGCACCACAGTGCAATGAGAGAGAACGAGAGAGTGAGAGATCAATACCTGGCACATTTCTGCTGATGTCTGCCTTGTTGTTGCCCGACAAAGCCGCTGTAATTAAGAAGTCCACTCTCTCACTCTGAATGGTTTAGTGCCTACTCTCCTCCATAATTCCTTTATCACTTCTGTTTGATCAGTAGCTGAGGCACCACAGCAATTCATTTTTTTTAAAAATCTGTATCTTATTTGTATACATTGTTTCGATCAAGTTAAGGGTCACAGAGGCTTTGACTGGGCTACATGATAAGCCCCCTTGTTGTATAACTGATCTCTCTCAGCTGATGGAGATTTAGTCTGACAATCAATCTCTTATCTATTGAAGAGCAGCAGATCAGACATATTCACAGAGAAAAACTGTTTGTTTTGTATTTTGCTCCCCGGCTCTCAGCTGATAATTGTAATGTTTAAAATGTCACTGATGGCCTGGACTGCTGCCATAGTGGTCCAGGCACCTAGGCTTCAAAGTAGCCTGACAGCACGTTGTGGGTTCGAGTCCCGATCCCGACACACTTTGCTGCATGTCACTCTTTCTCCTCATTTCCTGTCAGACTACCATCCTATCAATAAAAGCTAAAAAGTAAATCTTTAAAGTGTCATTGTCACACTTTAACAATGAGATAAAGTGTGTGTGTGCGTGCGTTCATGTTGATTAGCCTAATGACTCCTATTCAGCTCAGTTGTGACTTGTGTGTTGTTCATACAATGGGTTTTTACAGAATGGCCTACTGTGACCACCAGAATACAGAAGATAATATGCACATCATGTTGTTTCACAGAATACAATTAAATATAATAGAGTCTCAGGACATTACAGACTCTGGCCTTAACTCCAAAATAAGAGTGCAACTATAATGCCATGGAGAATAAATGTGTAACGAAGACAATAATAAATAAAGGAGAGATTAATGCAGTGGAACTACATGAAGTATAAAATGGCCTTAGTTATGAACTCAAAGCCGACCCTGGCACTCCATTAATCAACTTTACCACCTAACGTATTTATTCTTCATTTGTTTTAGCTTGGTTAAACTTATAAACAACTGGATTACAAACCGCAGAGCAACTCATTTAAAAGTGAGTGAGAAAATGAGTTTCATCAACAAACTCCATCAAACCTGTACATGTATTACCACAGTGCTCTCTGGTGGTCATTCCATGTTCATGCAACAGCATATCGAATCCAATTACTAAGTACATTTTGTCAAGCACTGTACTTAAATACAGTTTTGAGGTATTTACTTTACTATACTTCTACTCCACTACATCTCAAAGGCAAATGTTATACTTTTATTCCACAACAATGATTTGATATTTGATTACTTGAGTTACTAGTAACTTTGTAGCTTGAGATTATTATAACAAAACATACATTAACCACTTTAGCCCTATATACATTTCAGCCATTTGAAAATAGTAGATTTACAAGCTCACAAAATTCGCGATGCAACGCATTGTGAGCTTGTGGATCTGCTATTGTTTAAATACATTTTATACATTTGAACACTTTGTAAAGTACTTTTACTTTTGGTATTTTACATATATTTTGATGCCAATAATTTTGAATACCGAACCTGTACTTAATTCCAAAGTGTCTTAGTGTCAATAACTACACCCCTTCCTTTAAAATGTTGTATGCATAATTAATGCATCTTAGGCATTGTGCTGTTCTCATTAGCAACACATGAGGTCAGTGCTCCCTGCATCACCAGTGGGCCTACCCATGTGTGCATCACCAGGCATAGAATGTTACTTTGCCCTGTTACATAACAAAACAATATATATATAAACAATATTTATCAATCATTTCCCTCTATAGCAGGGGTCTTCAACGTTTTCAGGCCAAGGACCCCTTGGCTGAGAGCGAGATAAAGTAGGGACCCCCTATATATACTGTATAAAATATTTATTTTTTCATAGATTTCATAGGCAGCTTCATAGACTTGTTTCACAGCACTATCATGTTGGATTCATGTTAATGTGTATTTCCAGACATGTAACCATGCACTTAAACAATACTTAGTAAACCTGACCTTTCACTCTGTACTTAGTCTGCTCTTCCCCCCCCCCTACATCAAACTACTTTGCCAAAAATAGCAGATCTACAAGCACACAACGCCTCGCACTGCGAGGCGTTGTGTGCTTGTAGATCTGCTATTTTCGGCTAAAGTTCTCCTCAGAATAGGGATGCTTGGTTGAAGTGGTTTATGTAAAAATCACACAACGATTTGGCAGACCCCCTGTAGTAACTCTGAGGACCCCCTAGGGGTCCTGGACCCCCTGTTGAAGACCCCTGCTCTATAGCAGCAGTTATCAGCTCCTGGATTAGTGTGGTGGTGTTTACCTGCAGAAACACACTGCCCTCTTGTGGTGATTTGGTGATTTTACTGGAAAAAGTAGAAAAAGTACTCACATTTCAATGCAAACTTTACATTTGCAACTGCACTACTTTGCAACTGCAATGCAGAAATACTCTGTTACAAGTCAAAAGTAAAAGTCCGGAATTACAAATTTACTTGAGTAAAAGTACAAAAGTATTGGTATCAAAATGTATTTAAAGTACCAAAAGCAGAAATTACTCATTATGCAGAATGTCCCATTTCACAAGTGTTCAATGTCCCATTTCACAAGGTTTGGTCACGGAATGACCACGAAAAATAAAATGTATAAAAATATTTTGAAAATAGCAGATCTACAAGCTCATAATGCATCGCATTGCGGCTATTTTCAAATGGCCGAAATGTATATAGGGCTGAAGTGGTTAATGTATGTTTTGCAATAATAATCCAAATCTACAAAGTAACTACTAAAGTTTTCAAATAATTGTAGTGGAGTAAAAGTACAACATTTGCCTCTGAAGTGTACTGGAGTAGAAGTAAAAGTACAGAAAATAGGAAATACTCCAGTAAAGTAAAAAATACCTCAAAACTGTACTTAAGTATAGTACTTGAGTAAATGTACCTAGTTACTTTACACCATTGTTTTTTGTAATGTTTGTTTTGATAGACGCCCCAGAATGTCCCTGTCTACCAAAACAAACACCAAAATACAGCAGAGAGAGAACAGTGTGTCTCTGCAGGTAAACACCACCACACTACAGCAGTGGCTCATAACTGCTGCTATAGAGTGAAATGATTGGTACAAATGTGTATTATTCATTGTTTTATGTAAACACAGGGCAAAGTTACACACTATGGCATTAATACTGCTATCAAAGCTGCAGTTTACTGTCAAGGGACACTGTAATGGTTCATGTTTCCTTATCCAGGAGTTTGTACTGTCAAAACCTGTCATGACCATGGCATGTTTCAGTGGCTCTCAAAGTGGGGTCTGGAGACCCCCAGGGGTCCTTGACGGGGTTCCAAGGGGTCCCCAGCAAAATGAGTTAATTTAGCATCAGAATCACTTTAACCACTTTAAACCTATATACATCCACTATTTGAAAATACATACACATTTACATATGTGTGTGTGTGTGTGTGTGTGTGTGTGTGTGTGTGTGTGTGTGTGTGTGTGTGTGTGTGTGTGTGTGTGTGTGTGTGTGTGTGTGTGTGTGTGTGTGTGTGTGTGTGTGTGTGTGGTATAACATTTTAGTCCTGCTAGCAGTGGAGCTCTAATGATGACATTGTCGATCGGTCCGTGTGTCTGTTTGTCCGTCCACAAATCCCCCCACCCCCCCACCCCCATCTCAAAATATGTTGTTCCAGGGACCCCCAGAAGCAAAGATTTGAGTATAAAATGTTTGCTTTACAAAATGTATACATTCAAACGTTCACTATTTTTGAATAGCTAGAGTAAAATATGACACAGATTATTTCCTGGTTTTAATGGGTTAACACCACCTTTAGGCCAAAATGGCCAGTTTCTCACAAGATCTCTCACAACCCAATAGGCAAACTGCCATAAAACTCGTCAAGCACACACAAAGAATGTCCCCCCAGACCCCCACTGGACTTTTGACCCAATGACTTTTCCTCTATAGTGCCACCCTTAGGCCAAAGTTTCCACTTGCATGCAAATGATCTCAAAATGTAATTGGCAGATTGCCATGAAATGTGCAGCAATTCATGTTCCATGGAATATGCACTTTAGCTATTTAACTGCCACCACGATCTATCCTCTAGCACAGCCATCAGGCCAAAAGATGACAGGGTAAAACCCTACTGATGTCGGTGACCCCATGGCCTTTGCTTTGGCGCCACACTTGAGCCACTTTTCAGTTGGGTGTAAGAAGCAGCATGCACTCTGTGGGTCGGTTCGGGTTTTGAGCAGTGGTGCTCAAACTTTTTCATGTCAAGGACCGCAAATTAATATGTATTTGACTGTGGACCCCCATCTGGAAAAAAATTGTGCCAGGGAGTGGGACCCCCATACAAGATTTGCGTTGTGAGCTTGTAGATCATCTATTTTCAAGATTAAAGTGGTTAAACTGATATTGAAATATTAAAGAGATAGTTCACCGAAGGAAAAAGACTATCAATTAGTCACCCCATGGAGACTTGAATTCATGGATATTTTATCACATTCCTAAGCCAATAATTTGATGCCCAGCAGGTAGGCAGCGGTTCCGGTAGGAGACACAAAGGATACTCTTTGTGTCTCCTACGGGAACCACTGCCGATCATCAAATTATTGGCTTAGGAATGCGACAAAAACAAATAATATCCATGATTTCAAGTCTCCATGGGGTGACTAAAGTCATTTTGGGGTGAACTATCCCTTTAACTAATTTCGCAGGGGACCCCCGGCTGGAAACCCGGAACCCCTCCCCCATTTGATAACCATTGTTTCAGAGTCACACACACACACACACACACACACACACACGCGCGCGTGTACGTGTGTGTCGTGGTTGTTTAGTGGCACACAACGTATATAGCACAGATGAAAAGGAACGACGCCCGACAGGTGAGATCAAGACATAAACCCAAAGGGTTCATGAAAGGCAACCTCTCTGCAATAACAGCAAGAGGAAGACGAATGGAGAATCAATCGTGTCACATCATCTTGTGTTCTGGCATCCCCCCCTGACGGGGATGATAAGCAGCCTGGGGATCGTGCTTCCTCTCTCTCTCTCTCTCTCCAACTGATGCTGTGTGTTGACTCAGAGCCAGATGTCAGTGTTGCCAGATTTTGCGAGAGAAGTAAGTAACCAACAACAAGGTCTATGAAAACACCAGCCCAAAAGAAGCGACTGTTATAAAAGGCCACATGAGCACTTTATTAACCAATATGCATCGGCTATTTGAAAATAGCAGATCTACAAGCTCACAGCACGACAACGTTGTGAGCTTGTAGAATCTGCTATTTTCAAAAGAAAAAGGGGGGGGGGGGTTACATATTAATTTGGGGGTCCTTGACATCAAAATGTTTGAGAGCCACTGGAAGTAAGCCCAAAATAAGCAACTATACTTTAGAAACAAGCCCAAAAAAAAGACACGCAACCACCAATATTTACAAGCGACTTCACAGAAAGAATAAGCCCAACGTCGCTTATAATTAGCGGACATGGCAACACTGGCCAGATGTGCTGTGACTGAGTCAGTGGAGGAGAGCCCTCCTCCATACATCCTTGGACTCAATCTCTTCCCACACACACACACACACACACACACACACACAGGTTCTCATCCAACAACACTCCCTTTATATTGGTTCTTAAAGTGGGGTCTGGGGACCCCCAGGGGTCCTTGGGGGGGTTCCAGGGGGTCCCCAGCAAAATGTGTTAATATAGCATCACAATAATTTGAACCACTTTAAGCTTTTATACTTTAGCTATTCAAAAATAGCAGATATACAAGCTCATAGCGTGGCACCGAGTGCCGCGCTATGAGCTTGTAGATCTGCTATTTTTGAAACATTGTGAAACATTTTGCAAATATTTGAATATATAATTTTTTTAAGTAAACATTTTTAACTCAAATCTTTGTTTCTGGGGGGGTCCCTGGAACAAAATATTTTGAGATGGGGGTCCGTGGCCAAATACACATCATTGTGGGGGTCCTTGACATGAAAAAGGTTTGAGAACCACTGCCTTATACCATCATTTCTCCGACAGTCCCCTTTGCCTCCCCCATCCCACCTCCCCCATGCATCCCTTTGTCCTCCACCCCCAGCCTGTTATAGCTCTCTTTTCTCACCCCCCACCCAATCCCATACTGTCTTCCCTGTGACTTGCTGATGTGTGCAGCATATCACACAGCAGTGACAGCCTGTAATGTGGGTCATGCCACCATAATGAGTATAGGCTGCATGAGGAATCAATGCATTCATCTCATGGGAGAGATCAATCATTATCCAGTTATTGCTTTAGAAAAAAATGTGAGGTATACATTTACAGTAGCAGCCATATAGCTGTACTGTACACCAGTGGTGGAAAGTAACTAAGTACAATCACTTAAGTACTGTAGGCCTACTTGAGTACAATTTCGAGGTGTTTGTACTTTACTTGAGTAATTCCAATTTCCAATACCTTTGCTTCTACTCCACTACATTTCTCAGAGGCAAATATTGTACTTTTACTCCACAGTCTCCATGACTTTTCCGGACTTTTACTTGTGACAGATATTTCTTTCAATGCAGTAGTGATACTTTTACTTAAGAAATGTGAATACTTTTTCCACCACTGCTGTACACACAACATCCTGTGCTTGCGTTGCATATAGTCCTGTGTTTTAAATCTCTGACGAGTCAGTGTTTATTCATTTAGATTCAGAAATACAAAAAGTGATGGACATAATCTTCCCCTGGATCACTAGCGTCCATTTAGAATACATGGAAGTTGGAAGGTAAGCCATGATTGAATTATTACCCTTCAGTTAGCAGGCTCAGGCTGTATCATCGCAGAACGCAAGTATATGCTCAATGAATGAATGATCAGTTAATGAAACAAACATCCGCTATAAAACACACACAAGTGCCACAGCTGCGCAAAACCTATATATGTTCCTATTCAATAAACCAGGGGTTCTCTCAGTGGTCCAGGGACCACCAGTGGTCCTTGAAAAGGTTCCAGGTGGTCCCCAGCTAAATGATGGAGAGTTGGTAACCAAATGGACCCTTATACATCTTTAACTCTTGCGCGCGTAAAATGAAACCAAATTGGTTTCATTTTACGCTCTCAAGAGTGAAATTGTTGTTAAACATCTGCATTACTTAATTTACAAGTAGTAAATTGATATTTTGATCAACGTTTGCCTGTTATCTCTCCTATGGTAGGCTACCACATCAATACAGCATAATACAAAATATTCTTGGGTCTGAGAGGCTAAATCTCATCAAATGGTGGTCCGTGGCCGAATAAATAATGGACATTGATATGAAAAGGGTTGAAACCCACTGCAATAAACCAAACCAACTGTAAGTCAAGGTGAGAAGTATAATAGCCCATATAGGCTGCCCTGGAGAATATTATTTTTTTGCTGTCAACATTTGGAATGTACACTCCAGACTCCAAGTTCAAAGTTCTCTGAACATTAAGTCCTACCTTTGCTCCTTTGGAGCATCTGCGATATGTGTTCGTTGCTCCTGCTGTTTGGTTCATTGCCAAAACTTCTGTAAAAAAAAAATGATAATAATCAGAATAATAATATATTTAAGAGTTTGAAAGTTATTCATATTGGGCAGCCCATAACTTCATCATAATTAATTAATTAAAGACGGTATTGGGATGTTAGTATAATTAGATTTTCAATTGGAATTTACTTTTTCTTTTATTTTTTTAAAGCATTTATCTGATATTCGTTTTAGAACAAAAATCTAAAAATGGCAAATTTTTCCATTTTCTTGTCCAGAAAAAAATATGATGAAAATGCTCCATTTTTATTATTTTGTGATTTACATTTAAAAGCTTTTTTTTTTTTTAAAGTCAATTCCAATTGAAAATCTAATTATACTAACATCCCCAGACCGAAGACTAGCCTACTGCACCTACCTGGTTTGTCCAGATGTCCAGATGACAGACAGACGCCTGCGGTGGATTTACAGGTATAAATAAAATAAGTGTCCAACTTCACCGAAATCTGACGTGTTGCAGTGCGTTGACCAGATTTCAAGCCGTCCTACGTTGTTCCAATTACGCAGTAATCCAAGTATACAAGCCGCGACTTGACAGCCAAGTCTCTTACCAAACCATTAACCAACACGTTTAAAACAAACGTCCAACCCGTTTAAATTGACCAATAACTCCAGCTGTGCGGACTGGAGAAATCATCCGTTTAAATGTCAATGCTCTGAAAACACAAACACACACACGCCTACATGTGTTGCGCACCGATTGCGCAACCGCGTAAAAGTATCAGTACAGCAGCTCTTATAGCCAAATGAAATGTAGAAGAGAGCTGAGAGTATGCTGGGACTTGAGGAAAGTGGGGAGTGCTTTGCATCAGCCGATCGCTCCTGTCCATGCCGATCGCTCCTGTCTATAGATGATGGAGTAATAGCTCTGGGTACAAGACTCCCAGGGGTCAGACCAAGGACCACTTAGCCGAGAGAGAGAGAGAGAGAGATGAAGCATGGACCCCCAACCCATAGGCCATTGGTTCTCAAAGTGGGGTCCAGGGACCCCCAAGGGAGGGAGTCCCAGGGGGTCCCCAGCTAAATGATGGATAGTTAGGAACTAAATGGACCCTTAGGTCTGTAACCCTGAGAGTGTACAAATGGAACCAAATGGACCCGTTCCATTTGTACACATCACGATTATCGTGGCAATAGTAATTGCAATTAACATTGATTTGACAATATAAACTGCATGGGGTCCCAGAGATAGAAATGCCATTACATGGGGGTCCATAGCCTAATGCATGTCAAACCGGGGGTCCTTTAAATTAAAATGGTTGAGAATCACTGCTAGAGCCGTAAAAATCTTCTCTTATGGGGGTCCCTGGCATATCTTTTCAAATGAGGGTCCGCAGGCTAATAAGTGTCAATTTGGGCAAGATTGTCATGGGGGGGAATAAAAACGGTACTCCATCTGCAAAGTAGCCTATAAGTCAACACATTAAAACAAAACAATTAAACAATTGCAAAGTAAGCAAAAAAACAAACAATGTAACATTCCATGTAAGTGTCACAGCTTGCTTACATGTTCCTTCACAGTTCACACACATGTCAGGGTGATAGACATCATTATTACTGTACTTTGATCGATTTTCAGTGGGGAAAAGCTGCTCGTTAACTCCTGCAGGGCAGAGCAGAGATCAGAGGGAGAGAGGCGTAAGCCTGTGTGGAGGTATAGGTTGAGGGACCCCGCTTGGAACCTGTAGAATAGGATAGAGGTAGAAAAGAAGAGGTAGGGAGGGTTACTGGAAACACACCGCCATTTTTGAAAGCTGGGTTTGCAGGGGAGGAGTTGTCAGCTTGATTGGAGATAGGCACGTGGTTGGCACAGGTTGGTATGGTGGAGTTGCCAGTGGCTGGTTAGAGTTGTGTTTGTTGTCTTCTCCTTGGTCCAACCTCCCAAACCTCAGTTGTACCAACTCCATTAGGGAGTTAACTTATTATTTAAGTTAGTTAATAAGACCAATACTGCATAAAAAGTAATCAACAAACTATTCTATAAGAAATGGTCAAACATTGGAACATTTTGAAAATTACCGATCTACATGCTCACAACGCCTCGCAACGATTGGCTATTTTCACAATATTTATCTGTGGAACTGCAAGTCAAACAAAATGTAATACCTCAACTCCTACAATTCCAAGTGCTTGTCAGGGTGGGGGGTCCCCAGTTCAAATATGATTATTTTGTGGGGGTCGCGGCCTGAAAAGGTTGAGAACCACTGCTTTAGGCCACCCAGATTTAATGAGAGAAGTGGGGACAGGTAACTCAGGACTACTGTACATTATTGTAGCAATATGGTGTCATCTTCAGGGACAAGACAACAGCAGGGATTTACAGTAGACCATGACTTTCTCAGACAGATGATGAGGCCCAGGCATCACAGCATTTCCCACTGTTGGAAGAGACAAATGGTGCACAGAAAGGCAAACTACAAATCAACAATGTTGTGAGCTTGTATCAAGTACAGAGCCAACACTGGTCCAGTTTGCTAAGTATAGGGGGTTTAAGTGTTTAAATGCCATACAACTGTGTTTCTCCTCCATTTGTCACAAGTGCTGACGTGGTTCATTTGGTATCAACATGATATGTCAAATCCCACCATTAAAGCCTTATTGATCGCTGAGCTCATGATGTTTTCGATTTTACGGTGAAATCAGCAGGTGCACAAAACCTCTGAACCAGAGGCAAGGGCCACTATATTCACAGCCAAAGAAACATATTGCAGGTTAAAAAAAACTCTATTCTCTTGACTATGAGACAGAAGCTTCTAGAAACCATTTATTTTCCTGTGCC
Source organism: Gymnoscopelus microlampas (assembly GCF_963454915.1). Classification (NCBI taxonomy): domain Eukaryota; kingdom Metazoa; phylum Chordata; class Actinopteri; order Myctophiformes; family Myctophidae; genus Gymnoscopelus; species Gymnoscopelus microlampas. Next base: position 4,574,108 of record NC_139959.1, on the reverse strand, counting down.
TCAGCACTACATGTTGTATACGTGGTCTGTGTAGAACTAATCCGTACTCTATTTATTTTTTATCTCACTGCAGATAAACCATCCTTGGCTTGCTGTTTGCATAGATACTTTATATTGTTTTCAAACCACAACGATGGAGAAAACCACTGACATAGAAATATTGTTATGCATCATTTGGCGGCAGAGTATAGGCTACTAGTCTCAGTCAGCAGCACAATGTGATTAATTTTAATTCAACAATTCCGGTTTGGATGCTGTTAGTCTTCACTGGTAAAAGGCAGTAACCACACACACTTTCTTCCATTGTCTTATTAAATCCATATAGCTTGTTTCTATCATTCACTTACATTCCATAAATACATTCTACAAGGCTCAAGAGGAAGAAGAAGAAGGTTTCAGTGTCTCAGACCATGTAGCTGATGAAATATTAGAAGCAAAACCTTTGTTTCGGTGAAAAACTGGCATTCTCATCATGTCACTGTGTGGGAGAAGCTGCCATGATAGTTGTCACGTCTCCCAGAGCCTGGCTGTTTCTGGCCGTTGACTCTGTATCTAAATCAGAGGATTGAACAGCAGCGGCAAGCAGGGAAAACAACAGTAGCTTTCAGCACAAGCCAGTCATATTATATCCCCCCAGAAATTACACAAATTCTGCTACAGCACTGACTTCACATACAGAATATTGTATTCAGCTGCATGGCAGCGACATCAGTTCTCTGAAAACATCAGACAAGCTCAAGTAATACTCAGCTAGCCAGACTCTGAGCACAAGAAAAAAATGACTTATTAAGAGCTGAAAATAAACTTTGGGTAAAGCTTTAAAAGTCAAGAGGCAAAATACAAGCGGATGGAAATGGGTGTCTGGGGGTTGCAGAGAGGCATGTTATAATGGAAGCCTTTCCAAGGGTCTGCATTATGAATAAGTTAGAAATTATTTAGATTTGTTAACCTTTAAGGCTGATCTACAAGCTCAAAACACATTGCAGCGTGACGCATTGTGAGCTAGTAGATCTGCTATTTTCGGTACATGACACTGGCATGCAACTAAGAATAACAGGGCTTTTAGGTGCATGGTCTCCTCAAGAGAGTTCAGTCTGTGCTTCATCACTCCTACTGTGCTATTGTAGGGTTTCTCAAAGTGGGGTACCTAGGGTGCTGTGACGCAAGTCCAGGGGTGCCGCAGTAGTTTAACCACTTAGACCCTCTATACTTAATCAAACGGACCTGCGAGTTGCACTGTACTTGGTGCGTTCTTTTTCGGCAAATGTTCCCCCCAGAACAGGGATGCATGGGGTTCAAGTGGTCAAACGTCAAGTATATAAAGTTATTTTCAATCTGTCCTAATGGAAACTGATATTCTCTCAAGTTTTCCTTGTGACATACAGTATCTTAGGGGGAAAGGTTAACATATTTACATACCGTAAAATATGACATAAATGTAATGTGCTATAAAGTAACAATGCAATTCAGGGTTGCTGTGGATGAAAAAGGTATTTAAAAGGGTGACCAAAGTTTGAGAACCAGTTTGCTATTGGGAGTATTAATGTGAGCCACGTACGTTGCTTTCTATGTTGCTGTAACCAGATCATTGAATAATGCATGGGGATAAAATGGGGATAATCTCATTTTGGAGTACTGCTCTTTTTCCTCCAGATGGCATTCTAAAGTGATTTAAGATCTATAGGTAAATAGGTAGATCGATCTAAAGATCTACCCATTCCTTTTTTTTATTTTTCTTTGTGGAAGCCCTCAATGCAATCAATGCATTTGCGGATGAGATGAGTGATAACTGCAGTATCCTGTATTGTTTTGAAACACGAGGAGGGACTCATGTCATATAATATGTCTTAGTATGAGATGGCAAAGAATTCTTGTGAAAGAATGAATTCGCCTTTTGAATTGCAGAAGTCTTTCTCTACACATCTGCAGACTGCAGTCATTCACAGAATACAGAATAAGACTATTATGGATGTGTGTTGGGGGGTAAAAAAAAACATATTGAGATGAGAAAATTGAGACATGGCATCTTAATGCTATGTTAATTTAGCTGCTGTCACTGTAGCTGCCCTTGTATTGTCAGTGGAGGGGAATGATGCCGTTGGACTGACAACACCACAGACATGCTGATTGCTGAACATGTAAGGAAGACTGTGAGGGCCCTTGGCTGAGAAGCTGCATACAAAGACAGATGCTATTGTTTCATGAATACTGGGGGTGGGGACCGAGTGCGAAATATTGTCATGGGGTCAAAACTGATGTCCAAACGTCAAAAAATATCAAGGCAAAAAATATCAAGGAAAAAATACAGGCCACAGCATACATACCACCAGCACAGCATGAACACAGTCAGACTCTTTGCCCATTCCCAATCAGCAACACCCAGGGGCGGATTAACCCTTCGTGGTGCCCGGTGCTTGGACCTGGTTCTGTGCCCCCCGGGAGCGTTTTGTCAACGGGGGGGGGGGAGCAGCGCGGTGCCCCCCGGGAGCGTTTTGTCAACGGGGGGGGGGGGGGGGGGGGGAGCGGAGCCCTGCTTCCCACGCCGTTTGGTGCCCCCCCCCCCCCCCCCCCCCCCAAGGTTGGTGCCCTGTGCTTCAGCACCTCAAGCCTGTTGGATAAGCCACCACTGGCAACACCTGCGCAAGATAGACAGACACTACATTAAGTACCTGGCCACTGTGGCCTTGACCGCACAATCTAATGACAGAGCTAAATACCTTACATCAAAAATGCCTCTTACAGCATCAATACACAAGAGTCACATGCTTCTCCTGTAGAGTGTCTTGCTTTGTTCTTGCAGGCAGCGCTCACAATATTTGACTCAGATAAAATACGTGTGGTTTTGCTTTTCAACTGAATTCCCCTTAGAGTTCAAGACATGAACTGCAAACTCAGTTAGACCTTAAAGGTAGCGTATGTGATATGTTTTGGTGAAAACAAAGTTTTTTGTCAAAGCACTATATTCTGATAGTAATCATTGCTCTAGAGTGTTTGTCCAGTAACACAGGTCTCCCTGTCTCTCCAGCTCTTTAATCAACAGAAAATACATTTTCAGGGGGTTGCAATTTCAGCCAATCAGGAGAGAGTGCCCATTTATGAGCTTAACATTTGTACTGTTCCAGTTCCAATATTGTCTGCTCATTTCTTTGCGTCACCACTTCGAATTTCACTTGTTTAATCTGTATCCTGTGCGAGATAAAATTGGTATCCTGACCTGAAAATGCAATTTCTGCTTACTAAAGGGCTGGAGAGACAGGGAGACTCCCGTTACAGAACAAACACTATATCAATGAGGACTAGAATACAGAGCTATTTAACACTTATTTCAACCAAAAAATATCACTTACTGTACCCTACCTTTAATTGACAGATGGTGCCTGATTGGCCTAAAGCGCCTCCTACCCCATCTGTTGTACATACTGCTGTTACACACTCCAAAACTCCAGGCTGCCAGATACTTTATGCAGTGCCATCTTTTAAGCCAAGAAGTGTTCCGTTTGGCAGACCTGCTTCAGTGGTCTCCTAACACTCATGGAAGTGTGCGTGCGTGCGTGCGTGCGTGCGTGCGTGCGTGCGTGCGTGCGTGCGTGCGTGCGTGCGTGCGTGCGTGCCTGCGTGCCTGCGTGCGTGCCTGCGTGCCTGCCTGCGTGCGTGCGTGCGTGCGTGCGTGCGTCTATGCTTGTCAAGGATGTGCCAAATCTCAGTCTAACCCAGGGCACTATGAAGGGTCACTGGGGAATAACTTACAAATGCAAAACTCCCCTGGTGACCCATATTTACAGTTATGACTAAAAAGAAGAAGATATGAGCACACATAAAAACCCAGGCCTCCTCTTGGATGCTCGGTTTATTTGAAACATAAAAGAGAGCAACCAACATGATGAAAAACCATATGGAATCATAACTGCTGAAATCTGCAAAGAACTTCATTAGAGTGAGTGATGCTGGGAGTCTGTGAGACTGACTTTGAAATGCGCAGAAGGGGGATATATGCCATAGCTTAATAAGGCATGCCAAGGCTGAATCTAACCCCTTAAGATCACTGCTTCTCAGACTTTTTCATGTTACCCCAAATTAATATGTATGTTGGCCGCGGACCCGCATCAGAAAAGATTTTGTGCCAGGGACTCTCTCATACAAGATTTCGGATGTGAAAATGTTTCTGTTAAAAAAGGCTATTCCATCGTAAGCTTCCCCTGATGGACAGAACATTCTGTCCAAAAGTGGTTCTGCTTACGATGGACCTCACAGTTCCCTCTGGTGAAATATTAAAGTGGTAAAACTGAGGGTGCTCGGGTGGCACAGCGGTAAAGTGCCTGCTCACCGCCGCAGAGTATTTGTTCCTACGGGCAGTGGTGAAAAGTAAGTTAATTTACTCAAGTACTGTTACTTAAGTACAGTTTTTACTTTACTTGAGTATTTCCAATTTTCTGTCTTTTTACTACTCCACTACATTTCAGAGGCAAATATTATACTTTTACTCCACAACAATTATTAGACAACTTTACTAGATTTTGATCATTACAACAAAACATGCATTAATCACTTCAGCCCTATATACATTTAGGCCATTTGAAAATAGCAGATCTACAAACTCACAATGTGTTGCGATGTAGATCTTGTACATCTTGAGCTTGTAGATCTGCTATTTTTATAAGATTTTTATACATTTGAAAACTTGTGAAATGGGACATTCTGCATAGCCTAATGAGTACTTTCCACTTTTGGTACTTTAAGTGCATTTTGATACCAATACTTTTGTACTTTTACTCAAGTACATTTTTTTATTCTGTATAAAAGCATTTGTTGTTGAGTATTTCTACATTGCAGTATTGATACTTTTACTTAAGTAAAACATTTTAGTACTTTTTCCACCACTGCCTATACGGGCTGGGTGCGACACCTGTCAGGAGGGAGTGTTATGCGGGAGGACTAAGGCTCTACATCCTCCCGGTGGGGCCTCCTCACTGGCAGGTGAGTCAGTAGGATACAACAGCAGTGGGGAGGAATCAATTGGCAAAATTACAAAATTGGGGAGAAAAATGGGTAAAAAGCACACACAAAAAAATTCTTGGTGAAACAGATTTTGATGCTATATTAAGTTTATTAACTAATTTAGCTGGGGACCCGCTGGAACCCCCTCGAGGACCCCTGTTGGAGAACCACTGCCTTAGGCTTAGATGATGCATAAACCAAGTCTATACCAGCCTCTTTCTTATGCAATATATTTCTATTCAACACAAACTCATTGAAATGTATTCTCACAGTTATGCTTCGTTTAACAGGCATTCTATACAAAAATGTTAAAATCGATCTGTCTGTCTGTCTGTCTGTTTGCCTGTATGTGTCCACATCCTTATGTGTGTGTACATGACTCTGTGTGTATATGTGTCTGTGTTCAGCTTCAGTGTTGGGCAAGTTACTAAAAAACAGTTATATATTACCTATTACTAGTTACTTGTATAAAAAGTAATATGACTTTACACAAAAGTAACTTGTTACTTATTACTTAACTTTAACCCAGTAATTGCATCCTTTCTACCCAAGAGTCTGACTTTGCATTTTCAACATTAGCAGTTGTTTTTCTGCAGCCTACATATAGTAAAATCCTCATTGTTGATTTAACTCCGAAAAGTGTACTGTACACATGACATGGGTCCATGTGGTTCCATTTATACACTCATTTGAATTAAATGAACACGAAGACTTTTACTGTGTATGAATTCATAACTTACAGACTAAATGAAAACCTCACCTGGGCTCAAACTGATAATGAGACACAATCTTTGAACAACTTCTGTTGTTTATTAAAGCAGTTAAGCTCCAAACAAAGTGCTAGGCCAATACGGCCATATGAGGCCAACATGTGCCAGTGCATTTCAATGCACTCCAAAAATATGCACATTAGCATAACAAGTTTGTCACAGACTGAAATAAATGACACAATAATATAAAACTTTTCCTCAGAAAAACTAACATTTCTATATGACTGGCCATTGAAAGCATCAGTCAGGAGGACTCAGGACACAAAACATGTCACTTCAAACTGAAAATATAATAAAGAAATCAAAAGTGTGCATTCAGCAACCAATTAAACAGCAAAACCTGGCCCATAACAGGCATCCACAGAGCATGACTAATAACTAAGCCTACAGAATGTGTGTACTTTTCATAAAGTGCTTAATTTCCTTAAATTAAAACATTCTGTATGACTGCTATTTAGTGCATCATTCAGGACACAAAACATTGCATTGAAAATATCAGACAAAGAAATCAAAAGTGTGTTTTGATTAGACAGATAAGGAGTACCAATTCCCACAGTACCACCAAGGCTCGTCAAAATAGCAACAAGTTACTTTTGGAAAATAGTAACGTGAAAGTAATTAGTTATATTACAAGTTACTGGAAAAAGGTAATAATATTACTTTTTTCGTTAAGTTACTTTAGTCACTTTCCAACACTGGTGTGTGTGTGTGTGTGTGTGTGTGTGTGTGTGTGTGTGTGTGTGTGTGTGTGTGTGTGTGTGTGTGTGTGTGTGTGTACGCAAAAGCAATAAATGATCAGGAAACACTTAACTTCATGCATGGTCTATTAATCCCCCAAATTAGAAAGACACAAATCATCAGTGTCTCCTCCACATCAAGAACCCATGGGGTTCTCTTTCAAAATGCATATATCGTACAAAAAAGAAAAAGGCCAATGATTGTTATAGTGATTTTCAAACTTTTTCATGTCAAGGCCTCAAAAATGATATGGATCTTGGCCATGGACCCCCCATCTGAATTATTTTGTGCCAGGGACGTTGAATTACACAGAAGGATTTGACACAAATTGAATGCTGTTTCTGATAACACACGTGCATAGTAGGCCTACAGTACAGCACATCAGGGCTTTGCATACACCTTGTAAACAAAGAAGGCGCCATTTAAAAACTTTAATGGCTACACGCTGCTTAAAGTGCTCACTATTTCATACAGTTTTACATGAATAGAGGCCTCACTAAGTGTCTGAGAAATTACATGAGTCCCAGTCATTTAAAAAGACGATTTGCTGCAGAGCATTGCAGTGATGATAATACCGAAGCCACAGCATCCTCTATTCTCGCCTGCCATATCTCCACAGTTGGTTGAAAATGTAATCTGTGTCAGTATCAATTCGGCATAAATTAGTATCGAAGGCTGAGTCTGTGGGAGAGACGAGAGGAAGTGAGTGATTGCGGACCTGCTTTTAAAACCCTCAGGCCCCCTCCACCAGAACATAATATGTAAATGAGCTGTGTGATCTTATTTTGATCAACGCCGCAGCGCGCTGTATGAGAGAACTCCCATTTTGTTGCTGTTGGGTGGAAACCTCATTACGTCCAAAACTGTTCCTTTTTAATACTAGAGGCACATCTAGAGGCCCTCACACCTACGCTGCACCGCCGATCCGACCGATATGTCTGAGTCATAGTGTCGGGGGCTTTGTCAGAGTACCCGTTGTACCCGTCTGTCTGTGTCCCTTTTGTGCCCAGATAGTGAGATCGCTGTATCTGAGTTCTTGTCCACTTTGTGCCCACATATTATGGAGATGTCTGTATCTGTCAGTCCTTCTCCCTTTTATGCCCATATGATGTCCCCTGATGTCATCAGTATATGCCCATATATTGGCATACCCATGTTTGGGCATATCGGTTACAACTGGATATCTATGCCTATATGGACATATCGGTCGGATCGGTGGATCTGGTTAACCACATATCCAAACGTCTCGACAGCGGGCACCGCACTCCCTCAAGTCCTTGCCGCTGCGCGCGTCGGGTTTGTGTATGTGTATGTATGTAATGGGTTAAGAATGTGATCAACTTTCAACTTAAAATAACCCCCTCCCTCCCTCGTTTATGCTGCAGTGTGGTGCAAAGTGTACAACAAGTTCTGCTGAACAACCGCCAGCCATTCTTCGTCCAAGTTCTTCGCCACCGTTCCGTGTTTGTGCCACACTCTAATGAAGTAAACACAGGGGCCAGGGGCCATTACTTTGCTGTTTCTGTATATATATCTTCAATGAAATCGTCGCTCACTGTGGTGAGAGTGTTGGAGACACATCCATATTTATGCAGCTCTGGGGCTGTTTGCGAGATCTTTTCCATTTACAAGTGATGACAAAATAAGATATTATGGCAAACTAATTTAGATGCATGTCTCAGATAAGCTACAGACGGCGTATGCTTTCCAGTGCACATAAACATATCAACAAATCCCCCTCTGATACAATGTTTTTTGTTTGTTTGGTTTTTCAATGTCAGTATCGTTATACAGTCGGGCTGTATACTCACGGCCTGTATATGCTTGCAGGATGAGCTTATGCGGAGAATGACAATTTAGCCTTTCTGCTGATATATCAGCAGCACCAATCTGTGGGCTTCACAGCACTGTGACTCCAGAAGGCGAGTTAGTTAATACTTCACATCAGTCAGCCTTTTCAAATTGATGGCACATCATAAGAATTGTCAACATAGGCACAGTATCAGTGATAACCACTTTTACACTTGACTGGCTTATCTATATCTATGTATACATGTGTATATCTATGTGTATATATCGGCTATTTTCAAATGGCCGAAATGTATATAGGGCTGAAGTGGGTAATGTATGTTTTGTAATAATAATCAAAATCTACAAAGTAACTAAAGTTTTCAAATAATTGTAGTGGAGTAAAAGTATAATATTTCCCTCAGAGATGTAGTGGAGTAGAAGTATACAGAAAATTGGAAATACTCCAGTAAAGTCAAAAATACCTCAAATTGAACTTAAGTACGGCACTTGAGTAAATGTACTTACTGTAGCTACTTTACACCTCTGAATACCTGCATGTAAGTGCATTTAGTGCTAATGTGCAGACTAGAAATGACATGGTGTCAGACAAAGCATGTACTGTAACGTGAAATGTAAATGTGTAGATTAAGAATGCTGCTGACCGACCAAGGAGATATCTTGGGAGTTATTTCTCTATAACTAACCCTATTAATAAGTTAGGAGTGCAAACATCAGCCAAAATTCTCATCTCCTGACGCCTCTAATGGTAGGCATTACAAATTCATAGAATTCCTTCTGTTCACATGAAATTCACCTCCACTTTATGCTCCTGAGATCAGACATTTTGGAGGACTGGTTGAGCAGCACAGGTAATAACGGAATTCAGAGGGAAGGTGCAAAAAAATAAAGATTCCTGGCCAATTACATGGCCGCTATGGCTTTGGAACGAGTAATGATAACTCTCTCTCTCTCTCTCTCACTCTATTTGAAATCTCCCAAAATTATGAAAATTGCAGATCGACAAGCTCACAACAACGCATCGCGACGTGGCGCGTTATGAGCTTATCAGTCTGGGGACCCATTCGGTTAAAAAAATATATCTGTTTTGAGAGATTATGACCTTATAGATCTGCTATTTTTTTAATAGAGCTTAACCCGTGTCAACAATTTGTGTTCAGATCCGAGTCATTTTTTATTTTAGCATTGGCTGTCTAAAATAGAAGATACACAAGCTCACAGTGTCTCTCTCTCTCTCTCTCTCTCTCTCTCTCTCTCTCTCTCTCTCTCTCTCTCTCTCTCTCTCTCTCTCTCTCTCTCTCTCTCTCTCTCTCTCTCTCTCTCTCTCTCTCTCTCTCTGCCAGAAAGTAATCAGAACAACTCCCCATACATTGTGTGTGTTGTTAACATGAGATATGGCTTCCTGCTGTTCCTTATAGCTGACAGCAGGAATGATCTAGTGCATTGATACATGACAAACAACACAACCTCTGCTCTCCTGACAGGCAACTGTCACTTTCACTGGCATTTGATGAGAACTCAACAGGAAACATTCACATTCACATTTCACGGGGTCTTTCTCAGTTGCCTGTGTGTGTGTGTGTGTGTGTGTGTGTGTGTGTGTGTGTGTGTGTGTGTGTGTGTGTGTGTGTGTGTGTGTGTGTGTGTGTGTGTGTGTGTGTGTGTGTGTGTGTGGGTGGGTGGGTGGGTGGGTGGGTGGGTGTGTGTGTGTGTGTGTGTGTGTGTGTGTGTGTGTGTGTGTGTGTTCACATGCATGTGCACACACATGCACAGATGTAGCCATGGGCTGGTCAAATTCCTTTGTTACATATTGTAATTTGCTGAGAAGGCTGTTTTTGAGGCCAAACTTTTTCCCCCTAATTTGTACGACAGAAACAAGACAGTGTGTTACACAACATTGCATTAATACAAAAAAGGCTTGCTTGATCTAGCACAGATAAGGCTTCAGAATTCAGGTCAGTTGCTGTATCAGTAGCTGTATTATAGAGAAAAGAAAGCTATATATGCAAAAACACTCTGTTGGATGTGTTACGCGTCAGACTCACAATATGTTGCATTGGGAACCATTGTGTGATTGCAGATTGGCTATTTTCAGTGAAAAGATTTGATGCAGAAGGGGGAGGAAAGTTGGGGTTCAACTTAAGTACAGACCCCTGGGGGAACCCGGTCAACGAAGTACAGTACTGTATATATACGGTTTAAGTTCTTAATTACACACATTGGGGGGGGGGGGGGGGGTCTGGTTATAAAGGAAGGACACAGAGAAACAGTTTAAAGCATTTCTCCTAAAAAGTGTTTTTTACTTAAAACATAGAAAGTGGTACCGCTGGTACAACGGTTTGGCCACACATCATCTTCATCGGGTGATCACCTGAAGAGCAATGCTGGTGTGCTTGTATTCTTTTAAAGAAAATGTACGAAAGGGCCTTTTTGTGTGGAGTGTGCATGTTCTCCCCGTGTCCCCTAGGCTAGGTACCCTCACAGAAAACATGCAGTAATATTGGTCTCTATACTGCCTCCCCCTGGTCAGTTGGGGCGCCTGATGGAGGGGAAAGGAACTGGTTGGAATAACGTATTCCTTCCACACGTTACTTTGTATCGGGGAAACTCCCCTCTGTCAGGTGATAAGAAGCAGCCTGCTCACTCCTCATGCGGTGAAGGAAGCATGAGCTCAGTTCAGGGCTCTCCCCAGGCTGGCAGAGGGAAATAAAGGAAGGAGTAAAGGAAATGTAAACATGTTACGTAAGGTTCTGGGTTACCCTTCGTAGTTGAAAAGACCCACAAGTGGCAGTGTTTTGCAGGTGGGAAGCCGGCAGAACATTGTGTCCTTGTTGCCGCACTATACTAGCGACTCCTACCGGTTAGTCCCCTGCTTAGAAGGGAGGGGAACTGGGGAAAGCAGCATGAACATCTGTGCAAGGTACGCCCTCATGTTGAAGCTGCTCACTGACACTGCCAGGTGCGAAGAAGCAGCTGCTGTGGAGGCGTGTGGGAGTCTAGTCCTTTCCCAAACCAACAGTGGAGGTTGGCAGTGACAGGGACTGCACTGCAGTACACATGAACAAAAGGAAAGGGTCCGCACACCGTCTTACGGTTATGCTCCCAGTATATTTATTGAATAAAGCGGTCAAAAATAACAACGTTTCGGCTTATGTTTTTGACCCTTTCCTTTTGTTCATGTCTATTTAGTCGGATCCAGCACCCGTTGCAATTTTTGGATGTGCGTGCACCACCTAACCACTGCAGTACACATGGCCATCGGACAACTGGCAATGTCTAAATTGGGGAGAAAAATAAGAACATTTAAAGAAAAAACAACACTACGTTTGTTTTAAACATCTCTGCTATGGTAACAACATTCGTGGAGATGATCAAATAGAAGCCCAGGATGGCATCGTTTGAACTAAAGCAGAAAAGACTTAAAACATCTAGAATTATATTGCTAATTTGGTTGCTTATATCTAAACTTCAATTCATCGTGCATTATGTTGTTAATCTTTGTTCCTTATGAGATGATCTAATATTTAGTAGCTTGTAGGAGCCAAGATGTCTGCGCCAGGCCTGATAGCTGTTGTTTTGGTACAGTACATCCTGTCTTGTTGTGGTTCAGCTTGTCCTTGTAGCGGCTAGTATAACTACTCTCTGATCCCTGAGCTCGTTGGCAGAGCTACCGTACCACCGACCTGAGTGTTATTGTACTTCTCCCCATGATATCATGTATATTAATGCATATCTATCAACACCTAGAATATTGTCTCAGACTCCATTTGCCTCATCAATTATTGATTGATCCAGAATTCTGCAACAGTTATCCATGCCAAACAACAAATCAGGTAGAAAGAGAAATGCAGTGACTGAAAGGTTTTGTGCTGCTCATCTGAATCACTGTCTTATTTCACTACCTCTTCTGTCTGAGAAGTGAGAGCACAGAATTAACAAACTGCAATTGGAATATTAGCTTTATAATATTTCATTTACACACATAACCAGCAACAAACACTTACACATAACACAGTACTGTACAATACAATACAGTACCAAGAAGACCTAGCCCCCAACATAACAAAGACATGGCAGAAGCACCACCTCACAGCCCTCAGATGCAAAGTAAACAATTAAACCAATAAATGGATAATCAAAATAATAAGTAAGAGTTTACAGTGTAGATTGGGGTCCCAGAGGTAAAAAATATATATAATCAAACAGGGGGTGCTTAAAATAAAAATGTTAGTTCTCAACCTGTGGGTCCCCAAATGATTTTGGGGGATCCACAGATGATTTGCTTAATGTGCAACATTTGTTTTCTCACTCAACTGTAAACAAACCAACATACAGTATAAGCTTATACAGGGTATCTGCACATTTCTAAAGTTATAATTTAAAGCTGCACTGTGTCACAGAGCATCCTATCCCTCCCAGTTCCATTCACTACTGAACAGGCGCTGAATGTAACCCTACTGTATGTTGTCGCTATAGTGCCACAAAAACATGTGATTATTGTGATCATGAACAGTTCTCTTGTTTGTTTGTTAATTGAGTGAAGCGTGATCGGTTCTCTCCCACAGTCAGATAACCAAAGCTGTTTCTCTGTTTCATCAAGAGACAAAATGTGGAGATGCTTCATCAACAATGGATACTAGGAACCAGGCAATGCGCCCACATTTCTGTGAAAATGGCAGTATCCCAGGTATTTTTTTGCCGTGAGCTGGCACCTCATGAGGACTGGTGTGCTGTGCACCCTCTGAAAAACGTAAAAAAGTATCCCAGGTATTGTCACAGCATGCACACAGCTCGGCTGCTATCAATCATCACTGACAGATCTCCGGTGTGTCTCCTTTCATGACATTATGAAAGGTGTCTTGTCACTCTTCCTAGCTGTCTCGATGGGAGTGGTGGAAAGAGAGATTTAATCGTGTTCATATCACCCAAGACTGACATCGTAGGAGAAGCATAAGTTATTCTGTTTTAGACCAGAGGAGTAGCACACATAGGCTACTGTACTCTATCAGTGTTTCCCAAACAGTGGGTGGGAGACATTTTTGGGTCGTGGACCCATTTTTAAGGGTCGCGGGTAAATATCCCTCTTAAAATGACTATTTCAAAAGATTTTCAAATACCCCCCCTCCAAAAAAGAAAAATAATCTGAAATTCTCATTAATAACAAAAATATAACATTTTCCAAAATAATTTCATAAATACAATTTTAAATATCAAAGAAATTCAATAAATAATAAATAAAAAACTCTTAAGAAGAAGTGAAAATAGCACATACAAGCTCACAACGCATCGTGACCACTGCAACATTCTTTCCTCAAGTTGCGTACAGTTTCATACAGGAGTGTGCTGTGGTACAGAAACACTAAGTACAGTATGTACAGTAGCATAAAGTTTGTATATCACACGACATGACATGTCTACATCTGTGATGTTAAATCACACGATGCGAAGTGCATTGTGAGCTTGTTGCAGATCTTCTATTTTTGGCAAGCGATACGGTCATGCAACAAAGTATAAAAGCAGGCTTTACAGATCCTGGTGTTACCTATGAGATTAGTACAGACAGACAGACAGACAGACATACTCCTCTTCGAACAGAGAAGAACGAGGTCTTTCATAGAACAGGAGCTCTGTCTTTTCTTCAGATACTGAGAGAAACAGTGTGTTGTTTAAGCCCGGCTTTAAAAATATGCCTTGAACTCTAAGGCTTATGAAACACAATGTTTTTCAAGGGAAGAAAAGATTTTCATCCAACCGTCTAAAGATGAAGGTTGACAGTGAAAATGGAGCATTCAAATAAGAATGGAAAAAGAACTATGCGCTATTGTTGAGTTGTATCTGTCGTGCCAATTGATTGCACTATGAGGGGTTGAGTGCCACAGTGTGCCGTGTTGCCTGATTCATGGTTGTCGGAGTTTGCTATTCACTCTCAACATGGATCAAATTATAACTAGACTAGGTGAAATTTCGGGAAATTGCAAAGCTTGGTTTTCCCGACGCAAGTGGTGGGTTGGGGCCAGCGGGACCTGTCAACTCCTTTGACCTGTCGTTTTAAGTGTCCTCATGTGCCTCCTTTCTCTCCTCTACCTGCCCTGTAGATAAGGCCTTGTGTTTTGCCTGTATCGACATCCAGTCCACGGTTTACAGTTTGGGTATAGGTCCGATTGATTGAATACTTTATTCAGAAGGTTGCAGAGAAAAAGCACATGGAAGTACAGTTTACAATACAAGGTCAACTAAAATGGATCGCTCATAAAATCCGCAATGGCTTGTTTCAAATGAGATCCCCAAGTACTCTCAATTCATGGAGAGATGGTCCTGATGGTCTTTGTGGATATCCACATTTCCTCACAATATTGGATTTAATGAGGTTACTGCCGCCACAGACTGCTCAAGGGAGAGGCCTTGGTGGACACCTCTCACCTTGAACTGCACCCTAAGAACACTGTCAGAAAGAAATTACCCTTTTGCATGGAATCTTGGTGGCCGATGTGACAATGGGGGAGGGAAACTACTGACTGCATTGCCATGACATTTGCTGTGCAACTTCCAGGATGAACCCCATAGTTACTTTGATGGCCTTGGCCTTCCTAGCACCACCCTTCGGGCAAATGTTCTACTTGCACACAGTACATTGTACATTTCATTCAAAATGTAATAGCCGGATTTGCTATTAAACTTGCTGAGCACATAATTGTAGTGACACAATGGCCAATCAAAATCAGAATATGTTTCAGGCAATCAGGCATTGACTATGCCAGAACCACGCAAAAGATTACAGAAAGAAAGCATTGCATCCATGTCTCTAAGACTTAAGACAATAGCAGGGTGGGTGAGCAGAGCTAAAGGCAGAGTTGACTCTTTTCAGATTGTCAAAAGTAGATTCCTTTGAGGGAGGTTTCGCAGCTTGAGATAGCAAAGCAAAGTCTCTTTATCTATTCTCTGCATACACTGCATCTAAAGTAGATTGGTGTAAAAAAAAAAACTATTGACATACCATTTCTAACAATTGGCAGTTCCACTACTTTACATATCTCATAAAGTATTGAGGACACTAACCTTGTTCCTTTGCTTTCTTCCTTCTTTTTTAAAACATTTTTTTTAGAGTAGCCAATTATTTTTTACCTCCTTTTTCTCCCCAATTCAGTCGTTTAGCCAATTGATTCCTCCCCACACACATTTCTGTGTTGTATCCTACTGACTCACCTATCAATGAGGAGCCCCCACCGGGAGGACGTAGAGCCTTCGTCCTACTCCTCCCGCCCAACACTCCCTGCTGACAGGTGCCGCCCCAGCCCGTAGGATTACATGCAATGATGGTGCCGTCCCCGCCCGGCTTCCCTCCCCCGAACAAGGGCCAATTGTGTTAGCATAGACGCCCGACAAAGCCAGATGCACCACTGTGGACTCGAACCCACAACCTCCGTGGTGGTGGGCAGGGACTTTACCTTGGTGCCACCCGAGCGCCTCTGTTGCTTTCTTCCTTCTAACCTCTGCTGCATATGCACATACATCATCATACATCGTCTTGCATGTTCTCTTATAATGTCGTTAAAATGGCTTGCCATGTATGATTTTGATGAGAAATCACATTGCGATGCCATCTTGTACAGTAACTGTGTGATGGATTGCCCTCAGAGAGCTCTCTGCTGAGGAGGGGTTAAATTAAACAGCTATGCCAGGAAGACGGATGGCCGCTGGGCTGACTCCATATCTCTTCCACACTGATCACTTTATTAGTGAAATCATGCTGATGGAGTGATGAATTTTCATATTCTGTCTCATGGGCCAATATGAAATCAAGCACGTGTTAACATAGATTTCCAAAATGAGGGAAACACTAGAAAAGTGCGCTCCTCCGAGATCAGGGGCTCTATTCTGTGGCACGCTATACCCCTACCCGTTAACCTTTACCCGCGATTTTCTACCCATTACCCTTTAAATACGGATAAGGGAGCTGGCGCTGTCCCTAAACGCTATTCTGCTTTGGGAAAGCGCACAGCGGATTCTAAAACCACCCGCAAGAGCGCACAGACTGCAATGGATTCGTGGAGACAGCCAGGATGCACAGCGCGCACCTCTCTCTACTAGGCTATTATTGTCTCTGTGCTTCTAGTTTTAATATAATCAGCAGAAGGGAGGGGGTCAATTCCTTGTGTCAATTGTATTTATATACTGTAAGATGATAGTCTATTTAAATAAGACAATTTGTGCATCGCGCAAAGCAATGCTCCAATTTACACACGTCAGTTTTATTCATCGATTACGCAGGAAATAACGAACTGATTACAAAAATAAAAAATTCTCTCTAATCATGTAGGTGATACTTATGTCTTTCAAATGTGGTTTTATTGAAAGGCAATCAAAGTCCAGAGCTTAGAACACCGGGTGTGTGTGCTCCATGTAAAATTCTCTCAGTGTAGCTGCAGAGTTGTTGCCAGAATTTGCGAGAAATAAGCAACCAGGTCTATGAAAACAAGTCCAAAAGAAGCGACTATAATATGCCACATGAGCACTTCAAACCCATTATATTTCATCAAAGAATGCTGAAAATGCTGAATGGTGGAAAGTCTAGTAAAGCATAAATGGGCATGGGGAGTGTTGTGATCCAAGGACTTATGTATTATGGCACTGAATGCCTTTGTAACATTTATAGCATTTAACATCGGGTACTATTTTGGAATAAAATCCTTCGACTGCAGACAGCAGATAAGGCTTTTCAATAGACTTCTTCCAATGACAACTTTTCCCAGTTATATAATTAGCATCCTATGCATTGGACAATATTCTCTTTTTTGCCTCCACAGAAGGCAAAAAAAACCTGATTTGCTTGGGTACACCCACCCCCACCCTTCATCCCTCCAAAGAACAGAGATATACTCCTTTTGTGCACATTGATATTCTGTGACTGTTTTCTATGCCTCTGTATGTTGTTTACTATTGTTTCTGTTGTGCTGATTAAATGTTCTGTACAGCACTTTGGTACAAACAAAAGTTGTTTTTAAATGTGCTCTATAAATACACTTTATTTGATTGATGCCACAGATCTCAAATGCCTAAGAATATATGCTCTGCAGTGGGGGTTTTTCCTCACAGATCACAGACAATCTCTGAGTGAAACCCATGCCTGTCAATCCCTGACGTTATTCACTAAAAGGTACAAGAGAACTCAAGGATTAGGCATCAGAGTGTGTACATTGCTTTATTGGTTTTCCATCCACCCACATAGGAACTTCTGCTGACCCAGTTGGCAATGCCTTTCAGCTGTCTGGCTCTCTTTCTTCCAGTGGTGGAAAAAGCACTCAAGTTTATAAGTAAAAGTATCAACACTGCAATGTAGAAATGCTCTGTTACAAGTGAAATTCCGTTATTCAAAATGTACTTGAGTAAAGGTACAAAAGTATTGGCATCAAAATATACTTAAAGGACCACAAGTAAAAGTACTCAATATGCAGAATATCCTGTTTTCAAATATCTAAAATGTATAAAAAAATCTTTTGAAAACAGCAGCTCTACAAGCTCACAACACGTCGTGGTGCCTCTGAGATGTAATGGAGTAGAAGTACAAGTATTGAAGATTGGAAATACTCCGGTAAAGTAAAAGTTCCTATAAGAAAAAGTACAATACTTGAGTAAATGTACTTTACATTTTGTGATTTTCACTCTTTTCCACACCTTAACCAGGTTGGACAATGTCGGGTCTCTGCTCTATACTATGCAACCCTTAATTGGGACAACTTGTTTGCATTTGGCACTTCAAAAAAAAAATATATATATATACTGATGGAAGTGCAGGGATCTTGACTCCAACACAAAGTAAATGAGTCATAACACAGCATTTATCAATTAATCATAATTATTACATTTAGAAATGTATCCTATCATCACACAACTTAACTATAATCATTAAAGTAAATGTATTTTGCTTCAACGTCTTTGAAATACAGTTAACTACCGCTATATGTAAGTCTAGGGCCCATGGGAATACGGTCAACTAAGTATAGAGTTGAAATGGTCAATGGTGATGTTTTGTGCTACATGTAGTGTGTGTGTGTGTGTGTGTGTGTGTGTGTGTGTGTGTGTGTGTGTGTGTGTGTGTGTGTGTGTGTGTGTGTGTGTGTGTGTGCGTGCGTGCGTGCGTGTGCATGCGTGCGTGCGCCAACTACCGTGTAAGTAAAGACTTGCCTGATGTCCCTCAGAGCTATCACATATCCCATGTTCACACTGCCATCTTGCCATGGAAACACTCCATGTCACACTTCCTTTGACAGGATTAGATTATTAGCTGTGGGCAAAATGTTTGGAAAACTCTTTTTCTTTTCTAATATCATTTACAACTTTCTGTTAACAATGCTCCCTGACTTGACACACTGTAGAGGTTGTCTCCCAAACGTCAAAGACTTCTTGCCCTTGTGGGTGTCTGCAGCTACTCATTGTCAAGCACAGTGGTGTAAAGTAACTAAGTACTTTTACTCAAGTACTGTACACTTTTGAGGTATTTTTACTTTACTGGATTATTTCCAATTTTCAGTACTTTTACTTCTACTCCACTACAATTATTTGAAAATGTTGTTACTAGTTACTTCGTAGAATTAGATTATTATTACAAAACCTACATTAACCACTTCAGCCCTATAGTTTAGCCATTTGAAAATAGCCGATCTACAAGCTCACAATGCGTCACGATGTGACGCATTGTGAGCTTGTAGATCTGCTATTTTCCGGACTTTTACTTGTAACAGAGTATCTACATTGCAGTATTAATATTTTTACTTAAGTAAGAAATGTGAGTACTTTTCCCACCACTGTTGTCAAGCATATAAACCATATGCCAAGAAACAATCTATTCCACTGCCAGAGATAGACCACTTAATTCCAGCAAAACAAAACCAGAAAGAAAAACAACCAATCGGCCTCCTATGTTCCTTCTTTCTTCCTCCAGTCCTTCTGATAAGTCGAATGAAATTATTTTCTTGTTTTATTTCTTCTTTTCTTATCATAATATATTCATACTGTGCAATAAAACAGTCGAAGGATCAAGCAGCCCAGGGAATATCAAAAGGAATATATTCAACATGGGGGCTGTGTGGGTTCCTTGGTTTTCTGTATTTGGTTTATAAAAAATATAAATAATAATCAAACCATGCTAAAGGTGCCCGCGGAAGAGCAGTTTCAGAAACAGAAAACTGAATACACTGAATATACTTGAAGGAATTATGAATTATTTGATTTTTTTCAAGTACATTTTTTGCCCTTTAGTGCCAGGGCCATTTCATGTGTTGCTATCGGGCAGAAACCTCGATGTAATGTGTTTAAACTTTTAATGTTTTATTTTTTCGTAAATTAATGCCGTACTTAATCTGTACTAATTCTGCATAAATACTCATTATGCAGAATGTCAATTTAAGTTTTCAAAATGTATAAACATCTTTTTTTTAAAGCGACACGTAGTGAGCTTGTATATCGCCTATTTTCGAATAGGCAAAGTATATACAGTATATGGCTGAAGTGGTTAATGTCAGTTTTGTAATAATAATCTAAATCTAGTAACTAGTAACTAGAGTTTTCATATAATTGTACTGGAGTAAAAAGTACAATATGGATTTTTTTTTAAATACTCCAGTAAAGTAAAAAATACCTCATAATTGTACTTGAGTACAGTACTTGAGAAAACACATCTCCACAAAAATCAAACTCCGCAATCCGCATCTTCAACTCCAACGTCAAGTCAGTTCTGCTCTACAGGGCGGAAACATGGAGAACCACTAAAGCAACATCAAACAAATTGCAAACATTCATCAACAGATGCTTACGACACATCCTGGCAATCTACTGGCCCAACACCATCACAAATGAAGAGCTCTGGCAAACCACGCGGCAGGAACAAATTGAAACCGAAATTAAACGCAGGAAATGGGGCTGGATTGGGCACACCCTGAGGAAACCACCCTCCAACATAACCAGGCAGGCCTTAACATGGAACCCCCAGGGGAAAAGAAAACCAGGAAGACCCAGAAACAGCTGGAAAAGGTCTGTTGAGGCGGAACTCAGGGAAAAGGGAACATCTTGGAAGGAAGCAGAGAAGATCACCCAACACCGAACTAGCTGGAGGAAATTCATAAATGACCTATGCTCCCCAAAGAGCAAAAGGGTTTAAGTCAAGTAAGTCACAGTACTTGAGTACATGTACTTAGTTACTTTCCACCACTGGTTGTCAGCACCATATCCATGGCAACGCCAGACAAGATGACCGTGCCCACTGTTTCTGCTTGCATTTCACAAACTTTAGATTGCAGGATTAACCCTAATGATTTAGGTGACCTCTCAGGAGCGATGTGGCCTCTTTGGTCAAACAGGGCTTTCTTCCCATGGAAGAGCAGTTCCATGGGAAGAAAAAATGAACACACAGAACATCACACCAATTTCATGCCAGTGAAGAATGTTTTTTGCCGTTGGTCAATTAAGTGTTCTTTGAACATTATTGATTCAACATCATTGAATCTGTGACCCACGCTCACCCAAAGGAAAAAACGTATTAGAAAAGTGCAAGGCGGACATGAAGCTATCAACATTGTGTTTTATCCTGAAAAACAGCCTTTGTACTTGGTTTTATCAATGTATTTTTGTTTCTTTCTTTGTACTGTCTATGTCCAACTGTGTATTATAGGGGGTGGGGTTGTCTTATGTTTTTGTGTACACAAGCATAGAATAATTCCAAATGGGTTCATATTAGTACCATAATGTGTACCTCTATAAGTTTAATGTTTGTTTATTATAATTGTTTAAAACACTAATAAACAGACTTGAAAGATTATGTGTTTTATTGCCGATAACAATCATTGTGCGAACACAATAAAACAAATACTCGTGAAACATTGGCCCATCTTATAAATGGAACCCATGCTCAATGATCAGTGTTTGCGGGTAAAGCGTACTGTAATCAGAATACTTGTTTGGGTAACGGAGTAACCTAGTTAGTTTTGCAAGAGTAACTACATTTTTCCAAAATAATGGTTTTACTTCGTTACATTTACCTGTTCTTTCTGTTGCCACAAAGGAAAAATAAATTCCATCCGACGCATTAGTACGGAGCCCCTAAAGTGACATAGTGCAGAATCTTTTTTGGTGAGAGCACGGTGCTCTCACTTTAATTAAGACGTGTGAACAACATAAGGATGTCGAGCGCACACTTTGATTAAGACGTGGGAATGACTTAAGGATCTCTTGCGCTCGAGTTAATAAGACGAGGCCACACCATAGTACAGTATAAGGCACTATAGAAAATCGGCACTATGTCACTTTAGGGGCTCCATACATTTGTGCTGTTTCCTGATAAATTAACAAACTTGCCTGTCAACTGAGACTTAGTTGCACCAGGCCCGGCGCCAGTTGAAAAGTTGTGAGGGTGCACACCAGTGGCGGCGCCCATGCATGTGCGCGTGCGGTTATTGGGTGGATTTTGGCCGTTTTTGGGTGTGTTTTTGTTACTTTATTTCGGTTTTAGGGTTAGGGTTAGGTTAGGCTTATGTTATTTAATTCTTATTTTTGCCTGATTTTACGGAGTTTTTATCAAAAAAATAATTATAAAAAAATATTAAATATAAAATTTCCCAAAAAATAATTTTAAAACATAAACTGAGGGGGCACAATTTGAAACTGAGGGTGCCAGGCCCCCTCAGGCACCCCCGTGGCATCGGGCCCGAGTTGCACGGATGTTACACGGAAATCGGTGACTGATGCCTTGCATGCAGTCTGTGGTGATTGTGTAATCACACTATTCAATGGATCACCACTTTTGGTGTTTTTTGTTTTTATAACATAAATTTGTCACACCTGTGCGACGTGGCAGAGAGAATACAGAGAGGTTGCTCTTTTTGTGGAAGTACAGTATGGATTTATTGGTTAAAGGAGGACAATGTCCCATGCCCAGCACAGCTCTACGTGGTCACTCCGGTAGGCTGCACTCTTGATTCATTCTAAACTGCTTCGCAGATAGGCACGAGTTTTGACCTGATGGTCAAGATTACTTGAGGCTCTATTAGCTCAATGGTAAAAATGTCAGCACTTGTGCAGAAACCGGGTTCAAATCCGGGGGAGACATAGTGCAGCTTTAATCATTTCACTAACTATAGCTGTGGATGGTGCAGATAATGTAACACCACCACCAATTGCATATTCTTCTCACATACACTTTGTTTGATATAAGGCAGCAGTTTTGAATAGACGATGACATGTATTGACGCCAGCATAGGTGAAGGAGATGAGTTTAATAGTGGGTGATGTGATGTGATCTGATCGTGTCAATGCCTACTTGGAGATGGGGGAGACTGAGAGTGACAATCACACTCCTCCGTTCTAAATGCATTCCTTTTCAATTGACGATTCTCCTCCCACACACCATGCACTTACAAGACTGTGCACGTGCGCACACACACACACGCACACACGCGCACACGCGCACAAACGCACAAGCGCACACATGCACACCATGCTTTGATGATTTCAAAATCTCGGCGGACATTTACCGTCAATAAACGAATTTAGATGGAAGATTATCAAACTGACTTGAAATGTACCATTCTCCTCTCCTCTCTGCCTGTCTCTTCTTTCCCCAGAGAGCCTTTGTCTCCCTCGATACTGTCTGCCTGTATTCCTCCCCTGTGTAGGTGGATGAAAGGCAAGCGTTTGCCCGTGTGCTCCTGAAAGAGCACCATGAGAAATACATACCCAAAGTCTAATCTTTAGCACCCAGCAGCGGAGCATCAAAGTAAAAGAAGAAAAAAATAAACAAAACAAAAATAAAAGAGTTGGCTCTGTCGTACCCCATCTGTCTTGGGGTGTATTATTGTATCACTGAATGACTGCCTGTACAGGAAACACTAAACAGGAACGTGCCCCCTGTAACAACAGCGATGTGTCTTTATCTGTGTTTTGTGTGTGACTTCGATCATTAGGGTTTGTCCTCAAGTCCCTACAGTGAAAGACAGACAGACAGACAGACAGACAGACAGACAGACAGACAGACAGACTTGACACACTTGATCACCATCCACCAAAAACCCACAGGAAAAAATAAGAATTAATGGTAATGGCTTTCTTTCAATAAATAAAATGTAATTTTCCAATCTTCAATCAATTCAATATAACATATACATTTGGGGTGGTTGTATTTTGTCTCCCTGCCCTTCTATTTAGATCCTGTGTCTAGGTGAGACATGATCCCGTTTCTGGTTTGACACAAATTTTGACCTGAAGGTCAACATTACATGTATCCCCTGAGCAAGCAGGCAGGCTCTTTTAGCTAACAATTTCAGCTCTTGCGCAGAGACCCGGGTTCAAATCCGGGGTAGAAAAGGAAAGTTAAATAGTGCAGCTTTAAATAAGGCCGTTATCGCCCAGCTCATCGTTGCCCAAGATCATCCAACGGAGGTTAGACTCATATCTAGTCCATATGCATTCACCAATTGAAAAGTGTTCCAAATACACAGTGTATTCATGATGAATCAAACGTTTCATACGCATTTGTGGTGAAAGCATTTGTGATGTACTGCACCAACACAACATAATTGCGTCCTAACAATACTTTTACATAGGTCACATATCTCATATCATTAACACATTCCCTGCCATTGACGGTGATCTCCGTCATTTCAAATCCACCCGTTCACCGCCATTGACGGAGATCTCTCCGTTTTTGGTTTTGTTCACACAGAACCAGGAGATAATAACATGATCCAAAGATTTACTGCTCCATTCACGTCCTGGTTGAAGCATTTGAGAAATATTCTGTATCTCGGCTCCTGTGTTTTACTATGTATTTTTGCCGAAACATGCTATTTTCAAAGGCGTATAACAAGCGAACGGGAGGTCGCGATGACTTTCTTTTTAGCGGTGCCAACCGCTCTACACTTGACTTTGTCCGTATGTCAGTCCGTCCGTATGAGCCCGGGATGAGCACGGCAAAGAAGAAACACACACACACACACACACACACACACACACACACACACACACACACACACACACACACACACACACACACACACACACACACACACACACACACACACACACACACACACACACACACACACACACACACACACACGGACTTGGAGATTGCCTATGCCATCTCTCCTCTCATTGGCCACACGCGCCACTGGTTATCAAAGAGGGGTCCAGGGACCCCCAGCGTATGTTATGTCCGTCCGCCCGTTTAAGCACGGGATGAGCACGGGATTTTAAACAGCTATAACTCCAGTTTGCAGCATGCCACCAAGTCCAAATATAGTATGTGGACTTAGACCACCAATAGGGACGAGCATGAATTGCTGAAGCCCCGCCCCCTCTGTCTAGGGACCCCCAGCGTATGTTATGTCCGTCCGCCCGTTTAAGCACGGGATTTTAAACAGCTATAACTCCAGTTTGCAGCATGCCACCAAGTCCAAATATGGTATGTGGACTTGGACCACCAATAGGGACGAGCATGAATTGCTGAAGCCCCGCCCCCTCTGTCCAGGGACCCCCAGCGTATGTTATGTCCGTCCGCCCGTTTAAGCACGGGATGAGCACGGGATTTTAAACAGCTATAACTCCAGTTTGCAGCATGCCACCAAGTCCAAATTTGGTATGTGGCCTTAGACCACCAATAGGGACGAGCATGAATTGCTGAAGCCCCGCCCCCTCTGTCTTCCCATTGGCTGGCCTTTAAACAGCCATAACTCAAGTTCGCAGCATGCTAGGGAGTACAAATTTTGTACATGGACTAAAACCACCAATGGGTACGAACTGTAATTACTTAAGCCCCGCCCCCTCTGTCTGCCCATTGGCTGGGCTTTAAACAGCCATCATTCCAGTTTGCAGCATGCTACCAAGTTAAAATTTGGTAAGTGGACTCAGACCACCAATAGGGACGAACTGAAATGAGTTAAGCCCTGCCCCAAAGGCACCGCTTCCTTCACACAGGGTGTGATTTTTTTCTTTCACGGAAGCACAGTGAAACCCTCCGTGATTAGCAACAATCAGGGGATTGATCGTACTGGAGATAAATATTCTGTGGTTCTTGAAAGATTAGTCAGAATGCTTAAACATTGGCAATTAGTTTGTTTATTTTGTGTATTGTAAAGCGTCCTTGGGTTTTTGAAAGGCGCTATATAAATTCAAGTTATTATTAGCATTATTATTATTATTAAAAATGCTGGCAGAAGCTTACAGCCTGTTTTAGAAAACCCCTGGCAGTAATACCCTGCCCGATAACGATGTTTACAAAAAAAAAATACCATACCAAGCTAAAGTGGCTAGATAGGAAATGCACATTTAAACACTGTGAAATGAAGCTCGTTGTCCTCAATCTACCCGTTACCACAGCCTTGCTGAATTATATTGAGTCAACCAAGCCTCCATCAGTATAGTTGATGATCCTCACTTATTGCTATTCAAGGTGAGTAATGGCAGTCTTCCTCTTCCTTTTTTTCTCCTTTTTTTCATTCCATACTGGCTCCTCTGGGATCCATAATGGGTGCCCTAGACCATTGGTTCTCAACCAGGGGTACGGGGACCACCAGTGATCCTTGAGGGGGTTCCAAGGGGTCCCCAGCAAAATGTGTTAATATAGCATCACAATAATTTTAACAACTTTAACCTTTTATACCTTGGCTGTTCAAAAATAGCAGATATACAAGCTCATAGCGCGGCACCGAGTGCCGCACTAGCTATGAGCTTGTATATCTGCTATTTTTGAAAAATCGTGAAGATTTGTGCAAGCACAACATTTGTAACTCAAATCATTGCTTCTGGGGGTTCCTGGCAAAAAAGCATTTTGAGATGGGGGTCCGCGGCCAAATACATATCATTTTGGGGGTCCTTGATATGAAAAGGTTTGAGAACCACTGCCCTAGCCTAGACCATTGGTTCTCAAAGCAGGGGTCCTTGAGGGGACCCAATATGTTTGCAAATCTTTGAATACAGTATATTTTTAGAGCAATTCTTTTTTTAGCGGTGCCAACCGCTCTACACTTGACTTTGTCCGTTTGTCCGTCCGTCCGTCCGTATGAGCCTGACGGCAAACAAGAAACACATACAAACACACGCACGCACACACACACACACACACACACACACACGGCCTTGGACATTGCCTATGCCATCTCTCCTCTCTTTGGCCACACGTGCCACTGCTTATCAAAGAGGGGTCCAGGGACCCCCAATGATGTTATGTCCGTCCGACCGTTTAGAGCACGGGATTTCAAACAGCTATAACTCCAGTTTGCAGCATGCCACCAAGTCCTAATTTGATATGTGGACTTAGACCACCAATAGGGACGAGCATGAATTGATGAAGTTATCAAAGAGGGGTCCAGGGACCCCCAGCGCCCGTATGAGCACGGGATGAGCACGGGATTTTAAACAGCTATAACTCCAGTTTGCAGCATGCCACCAAGTCCACATTTGGTATGTGGACTTAGACCACCAATAGGGACCAGCATGAATTGCTGAAGCCCCGCCCCCTCTGTCTTCCCATTGGCTGGCCTTCAAATAGCCATAACTCAAGTTCGCAGCATGCTATGGAGTACAAATTTTGTACATGGCCTACCGCCCCAAAGGCACCGCTTCCTTCACACAGGGTGTGATTTTTTATTCAAATCTTTGCTTCTGGAGGTCCCTGGCAGAGAATATTTTTGAGATGGAGATCCGTAGCCAAATACATAATCATTTTGCCCTGGACCCAGCGTGTTCACTCATGTCTTATACTGAGGTAAACCGAAGTGATAATTTAAGGGCCCCTTTGTGGAATATCTCGACAAAGCGTCTTTGTCTCCAGAAAAGATAAGACGGTTTGATAAATGGAAGTGATGTTCAACTCCCCCGCCTGTGACATTAATGTGATTCATCATTCATCAGGCCAACTGACATCACATCGAAGCATTAGTTCAAATGAAAGTGAAGTCAGTTGAATGTTTTCTGGTTATTTTGGTTTACATTAATTGACAGGCTTACTGCTTCTACTTCAAGAGCATGATCCTCTTACAAAAAAACAACAACAAAAAACATGCGTTTTATGTTGGTTTTCACCCAGTATGCTGTGGTTTAGGGCAGCACATACTCTCTTCTCATTCAGTTTGAACATCTCCCAGAGTCTAACCTTTATCCAGGGGACCCGCATCCATTAGAAATAATGGCTTGCAGGAGGGTGCGATGTTTGAAATGTAAATAGCATCTCAGGTGAAAGACTCTGACACCTCTGAAGTCTGATCACAGTATGTGTTTTGCATCCATACACAGTAAAATCGTCAGCTCTGATTCGACTCGGAGTGTGTAAAAACAGCCCCACAAAGGGTCCACATTTATCAGAGTTAAAGTAAAAATGAACACTGAGGATTTTATTGTGCAGGAAAAAAAAGACCTATGATTTCATTTGGTGCGGCTTATTATTCCTATTCTGCTGACAGTATAGGATCTTTCAGCACTGGATGGGTTTGTGCAGTTTGGTTTCAAAATCCATTCTAAGCAAGCAGCTGGGGATTTGTAATCTTAAGTGTTGCAGGGTAGCCCTGCACGAAGCCCAGAGGCCCAATGAGGTTGACAATGAACCAGTGGAACACTCTCTGTGTCAGCATCAAGCAACAGGAATTATGATTGTTCGGTCTAGCGCAGGGGGTCGTCAACAGGGGGTCCTCAGAGTTGGCCGCCAAATGTTTGTGTGATAGGAACTCTTTTTTTATATTATCCACCCTAGTATCCCTATTCTGCGGGATAATTCGCCGAAAATAGAGTGACGAATTATGAGCTTGGGGGAAGAGGTTTGGTGTAGAGCGGAAAAAGAGCAGAACAACTACCGAGTCAAGGGTTCAAGTTTACCAAGTATTGAAGGTTTAAGTGGTTAAATGTCTGAAAATACACATTAACATGAAATCGAACATAATAATAGAAAAGATCATGTGTTAATAAACAAACAAACAAACTCATTAATTTACTCAACACCGATGACAGCGCTGTCAAACAAGTCTATGAAGCTATAGTGGGGGTCCCTGCTTCATCTTTCGGTCAGCTAAGGGGTCCTTGGCCTGAAGTTGAAAACTCCTGCTCTAGCGATATAAGGACACAATGGGCCCGATTAACTAAGCTGTTTACGCTAATATTTTGAACATAAAGGAATTCCCACGTTAGTAGTCTGATTCCTTAATCTCTTTGTCGGTTAATTTTGCGCGAGGACCAAAGCGTGTTTATGTCTTTAGAATGCTTTATTCTTCATGCAAAATCAATTACAATAGTGCCAAACCTCAAATAAAATATTGAAGTACATTTGTCAACACATACACAAAAGAAAGAAAAACTATGTCAACGACCTACAGTATAATTGCATAGTCTATTATAGACATGGCATGATGAAAGAGCTGAATTATTAGTTCCCTTGGCCTGTTTGACGTTTTTGCCATCTGGTCACAGTTTCAGTATTGGGCTTTAAGTTTCATGCCAACTCCATCGAGCTATTAATTTATAATATTGACCACATCAGTGATCACATGAACGCAGTTTTACCATCTAATGAGGATACAGAATGGATCCAATACAGTGGAGGGTTCATCCAAAGGACAGAATCCCCTCAGTAATCAATAAAGCTCTGATAAAAATGATCTAACACAATATGAGACAAGAGTGTTGGACCCAAGTGCAGAACCACACAGGCAGGCAGGCAGATCAACACACAGGCAGGCAGGCAGACCTGTGCTCCTCGGAGCACAGGTCTCCGGTAGGTCAGGTAAGTTATTGTGGGCCAGCAATGTTCGGAATTCACCAATCATGATGGAATATGAAAAATCGGATCCGTCTTGATCAAAAGAAATGTTTTCCTCAATGAAGTGTGAATGTGCTGCCATCACAGACAGGACACGCACACAGACGGACAGACGGACGGGGCTCAAAACATAGTCTTGGCCATGTCTTTCGGCCTGGCGGATACACTGATGGTGTATTAACAGAAAGTCACTAATCAAGCTGGCAATAAAGCAGGACATACAAGGGTAGGAACACACCATGACATCAACTATACACTAGTATTGAAATAGTGGACACAGGGATAACCAGACACAGGTGAACACAACTGACAATCAACACAGGGATAGGCTAGGAGACTAAGAGGACACAGGTGGACTAATAATCACAGGGAGGTGAGACAACACGTAACAGTAACTAAGTGAAACCAGAAACAATGGAATGATACTACAAAATAAGGTACAAGGAGACAGATCCTGACATATCTGTGGATTCCAGAATAATGTTTTTACCTTGGCAAAGGTGAGTGAGCAGTTGTTCAGTAGAAATAATAATAATATCCATTCCAAGTTTTATTAGCCTTTGGTTGTGACTCGTGAGGTTAAACTTTGTAATCTAACTTCTTATTCTCGTCATTACACATGAGAGTAGGCTACTTAGTATTTACTTTATTGACGCTCAGCGTGAGGGACTTGCTTGAGCTAATCTACAAGTGGTGCATACCGACGCGTTAGATCTGTCCATTTTGCAGCGTGATGACGTTTATGGTCTCACGTTAGAGTTCCCAGTCACCTTTTATGGTCTTAAATGGTGACTGTCAGGCAAAAAGTTGCTACAGCCGCAATACACACAAATGAAGGCAGTAGACAGCGTTTGGTGAATCGCACGTTAGATTGTGCTTATAGGAAATACGCACCCCTTAAGTCACTTTATTTAGGCACTATTTATGAACAGCTTATTGAATCGGGCTCAATGTGCTTCTGTGAATAGCCTGTAATTAAAAGTACATTTTGCAACACTGCTGCTGTTTTCCTACACCCTACTTGCTGTGTACATTATCCTGTAGTGTTGGTGTTCTAACTGGTTTCACATTGGAAAGGAAGGATTGGAAGGATCAGTTTCTCAGAAGAAAACCAAATGAAGCTGAACATTTTCTGGAGTGGACGAGTAGACCAGTTTCCCTGAAGTCTGATGGTCTTGTTTGACCCTGTGCCATTGCATTACACATCTGAGTGGTTCTTAACTAATCTACGAGCTGGTGAGAAGCACTAAAGAATGATATTCAGAGCCCTCAGGTCCTCAAGGACCATAATATATCAAATAATCATGCACACGCTCCTGTACATATTTTCCAATGCATATCAAAGCTGTAAACTTAAGTTTTACTTTTGCACTGTATGGCTGTCAAGTTCACCCACAGGTTCAGTTCAGGTTCAAATGATTGGACAACTCAGTTTATGAAAACTCAAACTTTTTATTCCAACTTTAGTTTTGTTGGCTTCTTTTGTTGTTTGAGCTTCAAATCATCAGGTCGTAAACCTTCGAGATAAAAGAAACAGAAGAAAAATTACTAACATTGCCATTTCAACACAGAAAAATAAACATCTTTCAAACTTTTAAACCATGTTTACAATTTCAAAGTGTTGTAATAAGTTCGTTACTAAGTAGTAAATTACCAAACATTTACTTTTAAATCATTTCTAAGTAATGTTTCTAATTTCAAACATAGCGTTGGAATTAGTGTGTTATTAAATAGTAATTGACAAAACATTTACTCAAACATCGTTACTTTTACTTATTTAAATGAATTATTAACTGTTTTAAACTTCAATGCAAAATTAAACCTGTTTAAATAAATTAAACATTCAATTGTTCTTAAACTCAGTAAATTATTTCTTTAACATAAAGTCCATTTTAGACTTTTAAATGTTTAGGCATTTTAAGTTTTTAAAATTAAATCAAGTCTTTGAATTCACTTTTTAAACATTAAATTATACTTTTAAACATGAATTAAAGTTAACTTTTAAACAAACATTTTAAACTCTTTAGAGAGACCATTTAAGTTCTAAAGAGATAATTGAAGCTCGTTAAATAATGAACACAGCTGATCTGAGCTTGTGAATCAGCATTTTCCTACTCCTCCTTATAAACTTTGAAATAAAGTCCTTTTAACATTAGCTTTTGACATTAAACTTCAGCTCTTAACTTCAAGCTTCATTTGTAGTTTTAAACAATTATTTTAACTTTAACTTAATATTTCAAAACATTTGCCAATCATCCCTTTAAACTTTACTTTTCAGCAAATAAGAGTAAATAAATTCTTCAAACATTTGAAAACAATGCTGTGCTGCTGTACTACAATAAGGCTCTGAAGCCAAACAAACTTTAGCAGTTGCACCAAACATTTAAGCAGCACTTAAAAACAGCAAAAGGAGATTGAAACATTTACAGACCATTGGCATGTCGAACCCAAACACAGTGTGTGGAACTTGAAGTGGTTTGGAGCTTCTTTGGAGTTGGTTTGAGCTCTTCTCCCTCCAATGTTGTTTGCTCAACTGAGCACCTCCAACTTCTTTTCTGCTGCTTGCCATGAGCCGACACCCAATCTCTAATGAGCCGACACCCAAAGGCCTGTGTAGGGGCAGCCATCTTGGATGTCCCAAAGGCCATTGGCAGCCATCTTGGATGTCCCTTTTTCCCAGATGTGGTTTCAGAGCTTTCTCTCAGTTTTGGCTCGACACCTCCCACTTGACCTTCTGGGTTTCCAATCCCAGAGAGGTCACACAAGTCCTTTACTCTGCCAGTTCTTCAATGGGAATTAGGATGACAAGTCGTCTGACATCTCTATGCAGAATAGTTGCGGGGATTTTGTGTTTAAGCCCTTTAGTCCTTTTCCCCGTTTTGGACATCTCTTTGCCATTTGCCTTTGTAGTGGGCACAGGATAGCTGGGAAAGGTCTTCACCAGTACGTCTCTAACGATGCCTTTGTCGTCAGTGTTGACATTTACCACTCTGGCCAGCTTGTATTGTCCTCGAAGGGCATTTTGGTCAGCCAACCAGACCACATCTCCAACAGCAACATTCCGTTCTTTGGTGTGCCATTTGCTTCTTATGAACAGATTGGGCCCAGCCAATTGGCTCCACCTCCTCCAGAATTTGCTGACCTCTGCTTGTATACTTTGAAGCCTTTTGTATGGATAGCCATCAAACTGGAAGTCTCCAGGGTCTCCCTTTGGATTGGCACGTCCTAAAAGCAGAGAATTTGGCGTGATGTATTCGACACAGTCTTCCCTGCTTTGCGTTCTTGCGTCGATGGGTCTCTCATTTGTGAGATTGGCCGCCATGAAGAGAAACGTTTGGAACTCTCCCCACGTGAAAACACCATCTCCACCGAGGTTGCTTAAGGCCTGTTTTACTATTTTGACAGCTGCCTCTGCTGCACCGTTTCTGTGGGGAGAGTCTGCAGGGTGGATTTTCCAAGACCAGTCTGTGCCATGTTTGGCAGCTACGGCTTCAAGCTCAGTCTTGTTCAGCTGGTCAAGGAACTTGTAGAGCTTTTCCAGGGCAGGTTTTGCTCCCACAAAGTTAGAGCCTGGGTCTGACCAAAGTTTTCTGGGGTGCCCTCTCAGTGAAGTGAACCTTTGATAGGCCAGCAGGAAACCTTCAGATGACTGGTCACTCACCACTTCAGTGTGTATGGCTCGGGAGGCCATACAACAGAAGACGATGCCCCAAACTTTCAGTCTGGTCCTCTTCTTGACCTCGTCCTTCACTTCATAAGGCCCGAACAGGTCCATGGTGGTAAATTCAAATGGTGCAGCTGGGCATGTTCGCTCTGGAGGCAGGTCAGCCATGACTTGTTGACAGCGCTTTGCTCTGTTCTTCCTGCACACCACACAGCTGTCAACCACTTTTTTGGCCAGGCTCCGACCTTTTACCACCCAGGCCTTTTTCCTCATCCGAAGAAGGGTTCCTGCTACCCCCTCATGGTTTGCTTGGTGGGATTCCTGTGCCAGCAATGAAGAGACCCAAGCTTCAAACGGTAGAACTGCCACTGCAGTCTTGTCCTCGTTGAACATCTGGATTCTGCCACCGCAAACTAGAAGTCCAGAGTTCACGTCCTTGTATACTGCCAATCTGCTGAGAGTTGTGTCTGGAAAGGTTATGCCTTCTTGAGCTGCAAGGAAGAGGTCTTCAAGTGCATCCTCAAGTTCCTTTCCAGTCAGGCCAGGTTGCTTGGGTGCTGTTGCCTCCCACTTTGGCTGTTTAGGGCTATGGCATTTCCTCCTGAGCCATTGTCTGGCAGCCCGACAGATCCAAGCGATAACTCTCACCAGTTTGGATAGGTTACTGAATCTTCTGATTTCCACCAGGTCTTTAATCCAGCCCTTGCGCCTTGGAAGAGTTGGCGTTTGCTTGGGGGTTGTTCCCATTTCCTGAGTGGTCAGAGGGTGGTCTTTTTGCTGACTCATCTTTGCTTGGGCTCTTGTGACTGCAGCCGAGAATGCTTTCCTTTGCAGTTTGTTCACACTCTCTCTGGCTTGAGCAGCAACCTCTCCCGCTGATTTTATGGGCCATTCCTCCACTGGCCGCTTCAGGAATTCTGGTCCATCTTGCCATGTGGAATTTGCCCTTAAATCATCAGGTTTGCCCCCTCTTGTTATGATGTCAGAAATGTTTTGATCACCACGGATCCACCACCAGTCTTGCACTGGCCCAGCCTTTTGGATTTCACCCACTCTGTTTGCAAAGAAGGTTTGGTACCCATAACTGTCTCTTTGTATTGCTCCCAGGACCGTTTGGCTGTCAAGCAGATGGAACCATCTCTCGATCTTCATCCGAGCGTGTTTCTCCACATACTTCCTGATCCTGGATGCGAAGACTGCGCCACAGATCTCAGCTTTTACAGCATCTCCCTTTTGAAGTAGAGGTGTCAGCTTGGCTTTTGATTCCACGAATCGAACTTCAATGCCATGACTTGTCTCCCATCTTAAGTACATCACTGCTCCGAAGGTTTTGTCACTTCCATCAGAGAATGTGATGCCCCAAGGTCTTCCCTTCCAGTCAGCTGGTGTGAGGCTTCTGTGGAATTTAACTTTTCCAAGCTGCACATACTCCTCGAAAAGCTGTATGGCTTCTTCTCTGAGGCTTTCTGAGAGCGGTTGGTCCCAGGTTTCTTGGGTCAGCTTGCCACCCCCTCCTTCTTGGAATGCTTTTCGCACAAGAATTGCTCCCTTCTGCTTGACCGGTGCAACTAGGCCAATTGGGTCGTACAGTCCAGCTACTTGGCTTAAGAGAGCCCTCCGTGTCAATGGGTTGGGTGTCTCAGCTCTCACCTCCTCTTCGAGAAGATCTTTGCCAACTCTCATCTTCTTTTTCTTTTTAGAGAAGTTAACGGAGGTTAACATGTACAGCTTGTCTTCGTCCACTTGGTAGCCGATGCCCAGAGCTTTGTTGTCTTCTTCCCTCATTTGATTTGGAAGAATTAGGGTTTTCCCTTGACCCTTTTTTGGGACGTCTTGGTCCGTTCCTTTCCTCCCACTTTGGCCGGATCGGACCCATGGTTTAAGGAAGAAACCGCCAGCTTTCAGAATCTCTTCAACTTCTGTCGTGATTTTGTCAAGAGTGTTCAGGTCGTTGTGGGAGGTTAAGAGGTCATCAACATAACTGTCCTCTTCAATGACTCTGCGTTCATCCTCCAAGTGGGCAAAGTTAGGCAGGTTTGCTGTTTCCCTCATGGCCAACTGAGCAATGCAACCAGCAGGTTTGTCCCCGATGTTGACTCTGGTAATTGCATATTCACTGATCTTCTCTTCTGGGCTGTCTCTCCAGAGGAATCTGTGCAGATGCATCTCACGCTTCTCCAGCCAGACAGAATTGTACATCTTCTTTATGTCTCCCAGGGCTGCATGCACACCTTCTCTGAATCTTAGCAGGACAGCTCTAATGGGGTTGAGAACATCTGGTCCTTTCAGAAGAAGATCATTCATGCTCACGCCTCTGTACTTTTGGCTGCTGTTCCATACAATACGAACTGGCGTAGTGACTGAATGAGGGTTTGGCGCCACCAGGTGGCTCACATACCACACTGTCCACTTGTCCATGATTTCCTTGGTGAGTTTTATGGCTGCGCCTCTCTCGACCATTTCATGGATCTGGGTTCCATAGGCGACTTTCCAGTCCGGCTCTCGGCTCAGTTGCTTTTCCATCCTTAAGAAGCAGGCCTGGACTGCACTTCTGTTGTTGGGGAGAGTGGCAGGATCTTCAGTCCAAGGATACTTTGCATCCCAGTGTGGAGATGGAGAGTGAGCATCCTCTTTCTTGTAGGTGAGGCCTCCTTTAATGATCTCATATTCTTTCTCCTCAGCCAGGGTCATTTCTTTTCCTCCTGGTGGACAGTTTCCACACCGACATCCTCCACATCTTGGCTCACATGCAGCTCCGATGCTGTCCCAGTACCACCACTCAAGGAACTCACGGTTACTGGTAGTTGTGTGAGCCGCATCCTTCTTCAGAAGCCGTGTTGTCTCAGTTGTTGGGCTTGTGGGACCAGTGAGCTCTTGATATTTGACTGCAGCCGTTCTCATGGAGCGAGCAAAGTGTGTGTTGGACTCATATGCTGCCACCTCCACTTCTTCGACCAAGTCTGGATGAGCACCGCCGACTGTTTTGCCCAGAGGACTTTCCCATAGGACTAGGTCGCCAATTACTCTCACTCTCTGCGGAGCCAGTCTTCCCTCACGGTGGCTTATGAGGAGTTCAACTTCTTCTGGCCTTTTCAGATCTTCGATCTTAACTTCTGGGAAGAACTTGTGGAGCTTTTTGGGATCGATTACTTGATGCACTTTGGCAATCTCATCCAAACCATAACAGACCAGTTTGTGAGCTTTCTCGGTTCCCTTTGGAGTCTTGACTCTTACTTTGAGAAGATACCGTCTGGTCCTCACCTCCATGGTCATTCCTCCAACTCCGTGAACGACAAGTGTTATCTTCTCACTCCTTAGTCTGAGTCTTCCTGCAGCCTTGTGGGTTATGTAATTAGTGTCGGATGCTAAATCAATTAGCGTTCCAATCTTCTGCCCAGCATTAGCAGTAACTTGAAGCAGCATCATAATAACTGGGAGTTCGGAGTGCCCATTCCTCTTCAGGAGCTCAGACTGGCCGGATGTGTCAAGTGTCGTTGACGTTTTGTTCGTAAAAGTCTTTCTGCAACGCTCTGACATTTCAGGGGATAGTTCCGACAAGAACTGCTCTTGTTCCTCCGTTAGTTTACTTCTTCCTCTGATGTTTCTTCCACC
Organism: Gymnoscopelus microlampas; assembly: GCF_963454915.1. NCBI lineage: Eukaryota > Metazoa > Chordata > Actinopteri > Myctophiformes > Myctophidae > Gymnoscopelus > Gymnoscopelus microlampas. Next base: position 4,537,729 of record NC_139959.1, on the reverse strand, counting down.
TTCTTTCACCACCTTTCTTTCTTCACTTCTCTTGAACCCTCCTTTTGGGCAGAGAAGGTAGTGGTGGTCTGGAGCACCGCCTCTTCTTTTACATTCTGGATTCCTGCATAGGAAGATGTCTTTACAGTTTCCAGCATCATCTTCATGGCAGACAAGGCATTTGCTGCATGCTCCTATATTCTCCATCGCAGTCCTTTTCTCAGGCAAGGTAAGTCTCTTGAACTTCCTACAGAAGTAGATCTTGTTGCTATGCCCACCATCGCCGCAGACAACACAAACATCAAGGTCTTCCTTTCTTGTGGTTCTTGTCGAGCCAATCTTCTTCCCATATCTGTCAGAACGGTCAGGCCTCTCCTTGTCCACAACCCTGAGCTGCTCGAGTCTTTCAAGGACGTCCTCCTGGTTCTTCAGGAAGGTCAGGAGCATGTCAAAATGGGTGTCTGCCTTGACATTGTTCTTGGGGTCAACCATGAACATCACCCAGTCCCTTTTTATGAACTCAGGCAATTTGCTCTCGATTGACTTGATCACAAGTGGGTTTTTAATTGCTCCAGAGTTGCCCAGCTCCGTCAGATCTGCTAGGGCCTTTTCTACAGATTGGATTAGGTCAATGACCTTCCTTGGATGGCTGCCTTTGACAGGTGGTGTCTTCTCTAGCTCCTCCAGGATTTCGATTGTGATGGTGGAGTTGTTGCCACATCTGTTCTCTAAGACACGGAACATTTCAGCTGCAGTTGAATAGCTGGAAAGTCTCAATTCTTTTGAAATCTTTTCCTCCACGCTCTCCATAAGCTGGATCTTCTTTACCTCTGGTGATCCAGATGGCTCTCCTTGTCGTTGGAGGCTCTCCCAGTCCTTCCGCCATCGGTGATAGTCCCGCTTGCTTCCATTGAAGATGGGTAAGGTGGTTGGTTTTATTCTGATTATTGGTTTTACTGGTGGATGATGTAGAGGTTTCACTTCTGTGCCTTGTCGTGCATTTGCAAATTCAGATCTCCTTCCTTCAAGCCTGGATTTTGATGCACAGATATCTTTGATCCTTCCTCTCATTTGATCTTTCAAGTCCTCAGGTGTCCATTTCTCCCATAAGGACGTAGATGAGACGGCCTGGTTCACCCTCTTCTCCACCAGAGTGAGGAGCACTTCGAAGCCCTCACAATTTGCACTCGCAACAGGAACATTTCTTGCTTGGTCTACTGTCATCTCTGCTTCGAGAAGGGCTGTCTCGAGTTCACTTTTTCCGTATCTTCCCCACAGATTTTTCAGAACGAAGTCTTTCAATTCTTCCTGCTTTGATTCAGCCTCCTTGATAGAATTGGCAATGTCAGCCTCCTGCTCTCCATCGAGATCCGCTCCTGGATCCACATCCTTAATATCGGCCTCCAGTCCAAATCTGTACTCGTCATTTGCCTCCATTAACTTCCTGAAGCGGTAGGACAGTTTTGTGAACTCCTCCTTCAGTTCCTCTTGCAGCATTGTGTTCCCTCCTCTCAGGATGAAGTTTGCCTGTTTTGTGAAGCTGCATTTTGCCACGGTCCTTTCCTTCTTGAGGTCCTTGACCGACTTCCCCAGGCCTTCTTCCGCCATTTTGTCCTCTTGCTTGAGGCTCCTTTGTCCACAGCTTTCCAGTCCAAGCTGCTGCTGTGGTTTACGACTGTCAAGTTCACCCACAGGTTCAGTTCAGGTTCAAATGATTGGACAACTCAGTTTATGAAAACTCAAACTTTTTATTCCAACTTTAGTTTTGTTGGCTTCTTTTGTTGTTTGAGCTTCAAATCATCAGGTCGTAAACCTTCGAGATAAAAGAAACAGAAGAAAAATTACTAACATTGCCATTTCAACACAGAAAAATAAACATCTTTCAAACTTTTAAACCATGTTTACAATTTCAAAGTGTTGTAATAAGTTCGTTACTAAGTAGTAAATTACCAAACATTTACTTTTAAATCATTTCTAAGTAATGTTTCTAATTTCAAACATAGCGTTGGAATTAGTGTGTTATTAAATAGTAATTGACAAAACATTTACTCAAACATTGTTACTTTTACTTATTTAAATGAATTATTAACTGTTTTAAACTTCAATGCAAAATTAAACCTGTTTAAATAAATTAAACATTCAATTGTTCTTAAACTCAGTAAATTATTTCTTTAACATAAAGTCCATTTTAGACTTTTAAATGTTTAGGCATTTTAAGTTTTTAAAATTAAATCAAGTCTTTGAATTCACTTTTTAAACATTAAATTATACTTTTAAACATGAATTAAAGTTAACTTTTAAACAAACATTTTAAACTCTTTAGAGAGACCATTTAAGTTCTAAAGAGATAATTGAAGCTCGTTAAATAATGAACACAGCTGATCTGAGCTTGTGAATCAGCATTTTCCTACTCCTCCTTATAAACTTTGAAATAAAGTCCTTTTAACATTAGCTTTTGACATTAAACTTCAGCTCTTAACTTCAAGCTTCATTTGTAGTTTTAAACAATTATTTTAACTTTAACTTAATATTTCAAAACATTTGCCAATCATCCCTTTAAACTTTACTTTTCAGCAAATAAGAGTAAATAAATTCTTCAAACATTTGAAAACAATGCTGTGCTGCTGTACTACAATAAGGCTCTGAAGCCAAACAAACTTTAGCAGTTGCACCAAACATTTAAGCAGCACTTAAAAACAGCAAAAGGAGATTGAAACATTTACAGACCATTGGCATGTCGAACCCAAACACAGTGTGTGGAACTTGAAGTGGTTTGGAGCTTCTTTGGAGTTGGTTTGAGCTCTTCTCCCTCCAATGTTGTTTGCTCAACTGAGCACCTCCAACTTCTTTTCTGCTGCTTGCCATGAGCCGACACCCAATCTCTAATGAGCCGACACCCAAAGGCCTGTGTAGGGGCAGCCATCTTGGATGTCCCAAAGGCCATTGGCAGCCATCTTGGATGTCCCTTTTTCCCAGATGTGGTTTCAGAGCTTTCTCTCAGTTTTGGCTCGACAATGGCAATCTTAAAAGACTAGCCATTAATGTACTCAAATGCTGGTCAAAGTATCTAATCTCTGTAGAATTCAGTGTTGCCAGATGAGAAATGTTAAATTATCGTACCGGAGGTTTAAAATTATCGTATTTAATCGGATCCCGAATCAGCAGACAGGGAATTTATTAAATTCACACACTTTTTTGTGATATATGGTGAAATTATCGTACATTTGGGCATTTTTGGAATTATTGATCGTACAGAGGGTAAAATTATTGTACAAATACGATAATTATCGTACATCTGGCGACACTGGTAGTATAGTACTTAACCCTGGCGCAAGGGAAGCAGAAAATGTTTTCTTCACCTGCAGTGTAACAGGGTCTCTGCTTGTGACACTAATCGTGACAAGCAGAACCCAATCACAAGCCCAGAAAACATACCCTACCTTATCATCAATTTAAAAATGAATGGGACCATACTTTACAAAAACGCACATCATGCTGTGGGAGGGGGGGAATTAGTGACACCTTCTCTAGGCCATTAATGAGGACTGCAGCGTTTTTCATGACTTCCGTATTGTATTAGCTTCATATCTAAGAGTGAATGCTTGCCGTCTGCACAAGACACAGGTCCCTGGGGGTCACAAGTGGCCCCTGGCGTGGCAGAACCCTGAACAGTGTTTGTGCCAAGTTTGTAGCAACTTTTGTAGCATAGATAAAGATGTTGTCATGGATAAATATCTATCTGTTATGTTGTCAGATGACAACACAAAAAAAGCCAATTTGGTTGAGGGCCACAAAATGCTACTTGGCTAACGGAAAGACCTGGGTGAACAGCAACAGCAACACAAAGATAAATATATATCAATGACAACACCTGTATTTCCGAATTGTGGAGTTGAGCCCAACTTGAGTCACAATTTTGGTGACTTCAGACTTGCAAACATGTAAAGTACTTTACTTAGACTTCCAACAATCTAGTATCTTGTGATGTGCCTTGTGATGTTGACAATGTTAGCCATAAGGAGGAATTCCAAACTAGAAGCACATTGAGCAGATGAGGTGCTCTCACTGTGCTGTTTGGCACTGGCACTGGCTCACTTGCACACACAAATGCACGCACTCACACACGCACAAATGCACACACACGAGCACACACAAATGCACGCACGCACACATACTGTACAGACATACAGACATACATACAGTACAGACATACACACAGCCAATTGTGTGTGTGTGTGTGTGTGTGTGTGTGTGTGTGTGTGTGTGTGTGTGTGTGTGTGTGTGTGTGTGTGTGTGTGTGTGTGTGTGTGTGTGTGTGTGTGTGTGTGTGTGTGCGCACATACCTGTACACACACGCACACACAATTGGCCATATAAATTATGCCTATTCAACGTTGTAAAGGTTCTGTTTGTTTCAAATATAAGTAATTTAATCTAATTCAACTGAACCGCAGGCAGCATTTACAGAGGAAGATTGTTGGGTTGAAATGCAGTGCACGTTAGCGCATGCAGTCTCTGCTCTTTGTAAATATATAAATCATTTGATAATGCTGCAATCCATAAGCTTTATGTCGAACCTGGGATTCAACTACCAATGAGACTTGAGGACTTGAAATGTATAACTTGGGACTTTACTTGAGACATGCATAATAGTGACTTGATCAAACCTGCTGTATTTTGTTACAGTATGTGCTATACAGAAACAAAATAAGTGATCAAAGACGATCAGAAGTTACAGAAGTTGGCTTCTGAATTTAGCTGGTAATGATGAAAACGGATCTACTGTATAAAGACATGTGACGAAAGACAATTGCATAAAGCATTGTCTAGGGATATGTTCTAATGTCTGATGGATACATATGTTGGATATCCTTTGTTTATCTGACAAAAAAAGACAGATCTATGCTGTTGCATGGACAAAGTGGAAGTATGATGTTTTATGAAAAGGATCTATTCCTCTGCCTTATGGCTTTGAATCTCTGCTCTGATGTGACAGCCCTCCGCAATGTGTTTATTGTGGAACTTCATATCACAAAACAAAGGATTAAAAAACATTACACAATACATTGTGTAGCCCAAAAGTTTACAGATACAATCAGCATTAAAGTTAACATATGATGAACGGTGATGTTCAAATATTTAAATATAAATGTCACCATCCCTATCTGGAGATATTATCTTGAATAGTTCATAACAAAATATAGTCCTCTTGATATATTCTTGGCAACGTTCTGTTAGCCACCACCACTGTTTTGACATGCTGTGTGATGTTAAGAGATCTAGATGGATTTTTATTTTCCTGTTACACTCAACATTCTTCAAATGAATATTAAATGTACTGCTTTAGGCTGTAGAAAACCTTCTCTCGTTCTATCCTATAATAGTTTGTAACAGTTTACACAGTTATGGCAGCTGGTGGCATCATGTTGTTTAATGTTTCAAGCGAATAAGCTTTTCTTTTTCTAAGCACTTTGACACGAGTGGTCACTTCTCGACTATACATGCAACTTGCAAGGTTCTGGTTTCTGAAGTGTCCCCTCCTATGAGACACAGGCCGACTAGAAAAAACATTTGTAAAATCTTATGATGAGCATTAATGAGGACCATATTATATGAAGATAGGTTGAAAGTGAGTTACAGTAAGTCGTCTTTTAAATGCTGCCCGAAATGTTTTCTGCTGATGTACTCCTGACTTTTTCAAGTGGTTTGGGCTGTTCCATCAATATCCCAAGTGTTCATTTAACTCTGAGAGTTAAATATCCCACGTGTTAATTAACTCTCAGTGTACAAATATACAATGCCAGATGGAGCTAGCCTCGCGTAGCCAGACTATATCACTATGTGGATATGAGTCTGGTTACATGAGGACGCTTTTTTTCCCAAGGGGCGGGATCAAAACAATGGCCCTCGATGCAGTTCGTTAGACCTAAAACCAACTACCAATTACAGTCTCCCATATTCGAATACTGGGCCCTGATTGGTTACCCACGTCTTCTGGAGCAGGAAATTGATTTTCTATGGAGCGGTGCCAGACCCAAATCGCAGAGTGCAATTTTTGTTTGCACTCGCAGATTCGTCTGGTCCCAGGCTAAGATGGAGCTGGCTGCCAGGTAAGAGGAGAAGAGAAAGGCCAAAGAGGAGGTTTATGGATGCGGAAAGAGAGGACATGCAGGTGGCCGGAGTGACTGAGGAAGACGCAGAACACAGAAGCAGCTGGAAACCGCTGATCTGCTGTGGTGACCGATGGAAAGAAGAAGAAGACGAAGAACCTGATATAAGAATATACGTGCATAAGAAATGGTCTCATAATTTATCAGTTTGAGAACAATACAATTTAACATTTCAATAAACTAATGTGGTACAATTAAGCAGTGTTATCTGCAGTATACTCATAGAAGGCTATATGTGGAAGAATGCTTGATGGAGGACTTCTGTAATGGCTGCTGTTGCAGAAATGCATCACAAGTACCATGTTAATGCTGTTACTGTATAGCTGCTCTTAGCTGTAAACAAAAGTCTCCATCACAAGGGAAAAGTATAGTGGGCACTCCATAGAAGCTGAAGATAATTGTGGCCTGAGTAATTAAATGGCTATCTATGGTTGATGTATTGGGAAATGGTGGGACTTTATACTTACAAGCCCCAGTCATACTGTATACTGATCCATATTGTAATGTACCACACATAATGCAAAAGTAGCCGTCTGCCTTGCTGCAGCTGAGGTGAATTGAACATTGCGGTAGAAACCCTAGCCAGGCAAAGCAGCAATTACATTACTTACAGTACATTATTGCAAACTGATCCTGTGTGAAAAGAGGTGGATGGCCGTTCAGAGAGCAGGTGGAGGCAAGTTACAGAGTTCAGCTTTTGATGTCTTTCAGTTTCTCTCCTCTGAAATGTAGAATCTGCTGTGGCATCCAAGCAAGAGGTTTTGTGCATAACGGAAAATAGACAAACACTGAGTGATGGTTGGGGTGCTGAAATGTTTTGCGAACCTCTTAATCATGGTATCAGTCATATTTATATTTAGATAAAGAGTGACAGGGATGACTCAATGCAGTGGAACCAGTGGGTGAGAGGGAGCTTTCACAAATATGAATTATGTATTTCAGCAATACTGCTGTTCCCTCATCATTCTTGCCGGGTTCCTAAAATACTTTTGTGATCGGAGATTACATAACTCTAACTCACATTATAATAAGGTGATTTCAGTCGAGTGGGTAACTGGCTCCCCTCATGAATTTGTTAGTGATCAGGCTTTTTCATTTAAATGAATATATTCCATTACCTATGTGCATATGGAATGGTTATGGGTCAATGAGTTTGAGATCAAGTGAAGGGAGAGAAGTCAGTAAGCACTGCAGAACAAATGTTGACTTGAATATTGACAAATATTGAATCATCACTTATTGGCTGATGAGCACAAAATCTGCAATTTCGTCACGACTTTCATTGAATATGTAAAATTTAAATGATATGAAAATGCATACTCCCATTGAATGTCTGTATTTGTTTGTGTGCACAGCACACATCATCCTTGCATGACTGATTTAACAATTTATATTTTTTGCAGGCACTGGTCTGTGTGTGCCTCGTGCACACATATAGATGCATGCTCTTTACACATCTATGAACACTTGTTTTCTCTCTCGCCTTGTATCTATTGCTTATTTGTTTTGCTTGCTGGTATGCATTGTATTGTTTTGTTGGCTGCTAGTAGGTTTTGCCCCCTGTCCGTCCGTCCATCCATTTGTCCATGTGTCCATTTGTCCGTCCGTCCAACAGCTAATCACTGGCACTGTTGGCCGGACTCCGGACAGAGATCTGTGCTCTGAAGAGCACTTTTTCTAGTTTTGTTTGTTTTTGAACTTGTGCAGCACTTTGGTCGACTATGGTTGTTTTTAAATGTGCTATATAAATAAAGTTTGATTTGATTTGATTAAGCTGCAGCAAGGTGACCAAATGAATGACTACTCCCTGTGTGCAAGCAGTGTTTGTTTGGTGGCTTTGGAAGGGGGCGGGCGGTGGTTTTGATTTATGTTAGAACATTGTAGAGGCTTTTAAAAAAAGTACACTGCTTGAAACTCTATGCTGCAATTTGAAACGAGCAAGCACCATGGTGAAACTAAATGCCCTCAGAAAATATATATAATTGTTTAACAGTGTGAACAATATGTTCCAGTGAAGTCTTACACTCTCCTCAATCTTTCAAATGTGTTCAGAATGAATATCAAAAGAACAGCAGAACTCTTTTAAGAAACCAAAAATGTACTTTAAAGCTAGTTGAGTCTTTATTTCCATAGTGCTGACGAGAGTAAGAATTCCAGTGCACAAAGATACTTCTATTATGTTGATCAGGTAATTTGGCAGTGCTTATTGATTCGCCCCGTTTGACAAATGTAGTGGAACTGAATGCGGTGAACCCTGAAGTAACCCAACAGGCTGGCAGATCATCGTTTGATCCTGAAAGATTGAGAGAATACCTAATAGCTGTAACATTAAAGCGATCACTAACAGTGCTGACATTGCCTCAGATAATTGGCACTGTGTAAGAAACGATTGGAAGAAAAGGTGGGGAGGGGAGACATGTGCAAAGGCAGAAAGAAGAATAGACAAACACATTAACACACCGGTGTATATGTTTTAATTGAAGAAACGATGTCTTCAGACAGCATCAGAGAAAGAGTCCTGACTACCAAAGCATCTCATTAGTGAGATGCTTTGTGATAATTAAACCACCTTTGGTGAACCGTTTTATTATATGTGTGTGTGTGTGTGTGTGTGTGTGTGTGTGTGTGTGTGTGTGTGTGTGTGTGTGTGTGTGTGTGTGTGTGTGTGTGTGTGTGCATGGGGTGGAAACTTGTATGTCCAGTACAATTCCTTTTTATTATCGTTTTTAAAAGATTTTAAAATAGTGAAAATAGCAGATCTACAAGCTCACAACGCCTCGCATCGCAAGGCGACCGCAAAGCTACAAATTGAAGTTGAGCTGGGTTCAACTTCCAGATACAAAGATACAAAACTACAACTGTACTGCCGATGACGAAGCGAAGCGCGAACCAATCAAATTGATTTGTATTTCCCCCCTGCTTTTTTTCACCCTGTTCTGGCTTGGGTTCTTGTATTCTTGTATTTGTTTTTACTGAGGATAAGGTTAGAAATAAGTTTAAGATTAGGCATAGTTTGACTGAGGTTAAGTTTAGGAATAAGGTTAGGTTTTGGCACCGCTTTACTGAGCTTACTTTTAGGAATAAGGTTAGGTTTAGGCATAGTTTACTGAGGTGAAACACTGATGATACTGTACATCCCAGGTACATCCATGTGATGTTTTTTTCTATTTATAGTGGCTCATAGGAATAGACTACATGACAACCGGGAATAGTGTGGTGACCACTGGCGAGACGGTTGACAGCCGGAAGGCATACGGCATCAAATCCACGGTGAGGCCTTTAAGGAGGGCCATTCAAGCAAGCCGCAAGTGGAGCCTGCAGTACCACCACGGCCCAAGAAACCATCACGCCAGAATGAAATGTTTGGAGCGGGGGAGTCTGGTGCAATGCTCAGGTCCTGGACCTGGTGAGACTGAGGAGGAGCCCGGCCAGGAGGCCATCCACAGAGCCTATAGTCCCTTCACGTGCCAGAGCCTCTCCTCTCCCCCAGTCCCGGCAGAGTAGTTCCGGAGAAGCGGATTGAGTGGCCCTGAGAGGACTCCTACTGGGATGTACTGTTAAGTCGGGGCTTGATCAACTCTGGCTGGGTCACCTGGGCGAGGGTGTATGTTGCAAGACCCGAAACACCCTTTGAACCCAGGCTACAACACTGAATGATACGTCCCAGGAGCATCCATGTGATGTTTTTTTGTTATAGGAATTCCGTTTAGACATACCAGGTGAATACTGCCGGATTTGCGACTGTGTTTTGGGGCGAGGTATTCCTAATAAATAGGATAACAATATCAAAGTCAGTATAAAAGTATACAATGGCTTATAATGCATGTACTGTATAATGTAACTGAATAATGTATAAGCTATTAGTAGATAGAAATAGAGGCATAGCAGTGTTTGTGTGCATTAAAGAATTACGGTGAGTTACCACTGAAAATATCTATGGCTTCGTTTATCTTGGATTATTTCTTGCAGCTGCCAGCACCTTTTGTTCCAAAGCACATGCTCTGTGCTGAGCTTCTTTGTTTCCGTCTTGCATACATGTATTGCATATAGTACTGCATGTATATTTGAAAGAGATTATTCAATTTGTTACGTTGTTACAACTCAACTGAAATAAATCCTGGACCCACAGTAAATGCCTGGTTTCCACTGGTGATTGCTGTACACCAGTAACTAAATAATGTGGTTACGGGTCACGTTGCTGGTACATGGAGAAACATTATGCAGTGAGTAGCATACACATATGCGTACAAATCAATCAATCAATCAAACTTTATTTATATAGCACATTTTGTCCAGCAGGTGCAACGCAATGCACTTCACAGAACAAAAGAAGAAAGACATTAAAAACATTTATGAAAGGAAAAAGGACGATCAATTTAAAAAATGAAGTACGGTAAAATAGACAAAACTTACATGCCAACAGTCAATGTAGTTTATAAAGGCAACATCAAATACCAACAGAAATACTAATGAGTAAGTAAATTAGCTATGGTTTAGATCCTCTCAAGAGGATGCTTAAAATATGTATGTATGCCATGGCCTTTGGTCTTGAGAGGCAATGAATAACACATGAGCTTGTTCCTATAGATTTATGGGCTTATGCAATTAGATTACAGTGATATTTTCAAGGTTCCATGGACAGTGGTCATCTAGTGTCATTTGAGAAACTGTCTCTGACGATGGAATATTACCAAATATATTTTTTATGGTATAATTTTAGAGGAGCACAATGGTCTGTATTTCTTTAAATATATATAAGGATTTGGATTTATTTATTTAGGTCATGTTTCACCTAGACACAGGATCTGACACGAATTTTGGCCTGATGGTCAAGATTGATTTTTTTTCCCCTGAGCAAGCTTGCAGCTCTATTAGCTCAATGGTAAAAATGTCAGCACTTGCGCAGGAAACCGGGTTCAAATCCGGGGGAGAAGAGGAAAGTTACATCGTGCAAGTTTAATATTAAAATTAATGTAAAGGAAATGCTTTTTTTCCTTCTTTTATACTAGGCACCCTTCTATTTTCCCTCTACACTAAAGAAAAGGGTCTTTCGAGGGTCCCGAACCACACAGGACTCGGTAGACTTTATTATCATTTAAACAGCACATAGTGCGGCTGATCACTCTGCCTGATGTTTTAACGTTTCTGCTACCTACTTTAATGCTCCAAAAAAACGGACAATTTCAAAAATGTTTTGAAAACAGCAGATCTACAAGTGAGATCATGTTGTGAGATAGATGGATTATCTCTGATTAAGTGGCTCAAAGCTATCTTCGGAGAGCTCTTTTAGCTTTTTTATCAAGGGAACAACTCCTACATCTCTATGCAGTCACATCCAGCACCATCGTCAATCTTCTCGTCATGTGACTTGACAGTTGTGTGCCCCCCCCCCCCCCCCCCAGTAACTAAGTACATTCAAGTATTGTACTTCAAAAGGAACACTTCAAAAAGGATCCCTTCACCCATTTCCAAGCTACTGTATCTTCATATAACGTATCCTCAAAAAAGGAAAAATAAACACATAAATAGGTAGATACCAGTTTTCCGTATACATACTTGAACCAAAGTATCTGAACATGGAACAAACACAATATCAGACCAGAAACTTTTCATTATCATCTGCACGGCTCAGCACTCCGCAGAGGTTAACCTGCCAAACAGCTTTGAGGAAGACAGAGATGCTTCCCGTTTCCCTTTGTTTGATAGGATTTCTATGGAAGCAATTGCACCTCCCTTTCTACATTACATTATGGACAACGTCCCTCATTCAATAACAGAGGCCAGTGAGGTAATCTCGTCTCTGTCATTGGATTTCGAGCTCGCTGAGTCGACAAAGTGGAGTGAGGCGTGATGGGTAGGTTTGCAAGGAAAATGAAAGAGAAAAAAAGGCATGTGCATTGGTGGTGTGTATTAGTACAGTATGTGCCTGATCCTACAGCCCCCGTAAAACAGATTGTACATATGTGTGTAGGGAACGCAAACATACGGTTGTATGTGTGTGTGTGTCTTGTGTTTATGAATGTGCAACTGTCAACTGAGTATTTCCAATATACAATACTTTATACTTCTACTCCACTAAATCTACTCCACTAAATATTGTACTTTTTAGGATACGCGCGCGCTCGTGCGTGTCTAGGAAACACTTTTTTTCATAGAGACAGTCTTTTTGAATCTTCTGTAGGCGGCTGTGCTGATTTCACTTGAAGCGTGTTTCCCATCACAGTATTTCATGGCACAGCATCCAAGGGATTTTTGGCTTTGTACCCTTCTCAGCTTGAAGCTAGACTGTGACAGTCCCCCTCCCCCCTCCCAGCAGAGTCAAATGCCCCTTTCCCACTTGCACTGAAAGCCATAGAAAATCCAACTGGCACTTAGGCATATCTCCCCACTCTCGACCTAGTATAACTTACGTACGTGTAACGTTTCTCTCACACCAACATTGCTCTTGTGCAGCAGTTTACATATTTGTAGACAAACAGACAGACAGACAGACAGACAGACAGACAGACAGACAGACAGACCAACAGACAGCTAGAACACTGGGCAGATACAGCAGAAAAGTAGATACAGCTACTGTAAGGTATAGGAACAAGATAACTAAAAACAATGATGGTTAGCAGGAGGCAGAAAGATGCAAAAGGCGGGGCAACAATAACAATATCAACACAGTATCAACAAGATACAGCTATATACAACAAGATAAAGTATCCGCAGTCCCTACAGTGTCAGTGGGGAAAGATATTAATATTGGGGAAAGATATTCATAATAATGTCCACTTTATGGTACCGTTAGGCTTGTGTCTATGGAGGTTGGTGTATTAGCTGGGTGGGGGGGGGGGGGGGGGGGGTGGTATTACAGTGCTACTTTCACAAGTTGGCATTCCCTGCTTTTACATAGACAAGATGCACTCCAAAGACCTGCACAATTCGTGGCAGTGATATGCCAGCTCATTCTCACCCCGTATCATATTTTATTGCTTGGTCAGATGCCTTTCACGTCCGATGCTGAGAATGTATATAACATATATACCGTGATGAGGCCGAGGGAATTATCGTAACCAATTCTCACCCATCGGTATGCAACTCAAAAAGCGCTGAGTCGCCAGAAGCGGTGCGGGAAATGTGTTGAATATGCGCGCTGACAATTAGCTCAGTTGACATTACGTGGTAAATCCTCTTCATCTGGACTGCGTCCCGGGGAGGATTTCTGTTCTTCCCAAAATAACATATTTTATCATCCCCGAATGCCTCATGCCTGTGCATTATCGAGCAGTATTATGGATTCCATATGGGCAAGGGAATGCATTACTTAATCGCTAATTAGCGCACCCTATAGTAAAGTGTTACCCTAAAAAAGATACAGCCCTCCATTCTCTAGTTTGAAAATTAGATTACTAAATTGTAATTCTGATCAGAGTTATGTACACTTTATTTTTTATTTTGTGTCAGCATGTTGGCACTGGAATCATTGTTTAATGTGTCTGAATAATCCCGTAAGGGATGGGCTGTGAAAGGCAGCCGGACACGAAAATAATACATTCATTCATTCATTCATTCATTCATTCATACAGGCTGTGGTTCCTTATCAAACATTTTCAGAAATGTAAACCTTCAATACTTTTTTTCCCCCTCTACACCAAACCTCTTTGCCGAAAATAGCCGATCTACAAGCTGGCAACGCGTTGTGAGCTTGTAGATCGGCTATTTTTGGCAAATGCTCCCACCAGAATAGGGATACTTGGGTTCAAGTGGTTAATATGAAAAAAAGAAAGAAAAAAAGTTCCTATCACACAAAGATTTGGCGGCAGCCCCTGTAGTAACTCTCAGGACCCCCGGGGTCCCGGACCCCGTGTTGAAGACCCCACTGTATTGAGCAACCTATATACACACACAGTAGGTCTCAGACCCTTCTGATCCATACTTCTGACCTTGCAACCTTCAGGGAAGGTCTCTCTTCCTCAGGGGGCTCACAATACCACTGAGCTGAAAATAAATAACTGAAATCTTTAGCCTCAGTCGGGAAAGAACGGAAGCGCAGGGAATCTCGTAAATCATGCACACTGACACACACGCGCGCACACTCACACACACACTCTCTCTCACTGACCCCTCACCTCACCATATAAAAAGACCAGGAGAGAGAGCGGTGTGGTAGATTGGGAATAAAAGAGACAAATGGAGAACGAAGATACTGTAAAGGAACAAAAGATGTGAGCTCAACATCTACTAATCAATTCCGCAGCCATTTCAAAGAAGCCAGTCTTGTGAATTGAAGCACAGGTGATAAACAAAAGACAGAATAGATATGTGGGAGAGAGAGAGAGAGAGAGAGAGAGAGAGAGAGAGAGAGAGAGAGAGATCACAGTCGGCATTCAGATATTCAGATGCCCATATTCATTTCCACCATCTCCATCACTCGCTCTGAGCTTAAACGAAAACTTTGTCATATGAGAAATCTATTGAGGTGTCTTAAGTGGCTTATAGCTTTAACCCGAGTGTCCGGTTCAGGTGTTATATACCAAGAGAAGCACCGAACTCGGCAGTTGAAAGCAACACAAACTTGATTAAGGGCCCATACTGGGGCCCTGTTGCAGCATAAAGCAGACAGATGGTTAGCTCACGCACGCCCGCACACACGAGCGTGCGCGCGCGCACGCACGCACGCACGCACACACGCACGCACGCGCAAACACACACACACACACACACACACACGCAGCCAGTCTCTCTCTCTCTCTCTCTCTCTCTAGCTTCCAGTTGACTACAGAGACGGTTTGCTGTTGCCAGTGTTCTCTGAAGTGTTCAATCCATTGTCCAAGTGTTCAAGCCTATACATTTCCGGGGGATCTCTGGCTGCTTTGCTGGGCCAAATCAAATATGTTCTCTTATACCAAGTGGTTCTCAAAACCTTTTCCATGTCAAGGTCCCCCCGAATTAGTATGTATTTTGACCGCGGACCAAACGAAAAAACAAAAAAAAATATGCCAACTGCCAGGGACCCTCCAGAAGCAAAGATTTGAGTAAAAAAAAAGATGGCCAAAGTATAAAATATGGTTAAAGTGGTTAAAATTATTTAGACGCAATATTAACAAATTTTGCTGAGGACCCCCTGAAGGACTCGTGGGGGTTTCCATTGTGGTCCTATGTATTCAATTCATCAAAATAGCATAACAAATGTACACAATAATACATGTCCTCAACAAATGTACAAGGGAGAAAAAGTAAAAACGGCGGCTGTGAATGACACCTCCTTTCGATGGGAAGTTACATTTACCTCGCCTCTTGTGGTCTCCTGATAGATGTTTTTTCAGGACAGTTTTAAAAGAAACCAGTGATTCACATCCTTTAATGGATTTTGCCAGGGCATTCCACATGTTGGTGGCAGAGTAGTAGAATGAGAAATTTCCCATGTTTGTTCTAAATGTGGGTAGCACCAGATCATGATCGCTCCCTAGTGTTGTGGCTATGAGTGTCATTCACTTTGGAGAAGTAGTTAGACAGGTATGAGGGTACTGAGGGCACTGTCTCTTTTCAGACTGCAGTCCTTCGTATCACGCAGAGGCAGACGCAGCAGTTCCCAACAAACTCTGAAAGTCAAACTCTGAAGGTCTAACCTCCAGGACATATGAAAGCACCCAGGACACGATATCCAATCTAATTGTTCATGCTTACCTAATTTAAATTACACCCAATGGCAAGGTCTAATTTCAGGGTGGCGTTTTGGCTTCATTAGGCTTTAAGTAAACAGCATCTTCTGATTAACATGCACGGTTCGGTTAGAAATGTTTGCCCTTCACTTGAAATTAACTTGTACGATAATGATCTTCACTGAAATTTAAAAAAAATCTGATTCGTTGTTTTTTTTTATTGTGCACTGATAATCTCACTGTGGATGTGTGAAACACAATTGTTTTTTTATGTGAACCATAAACATGACAAATAAACCTAAACCTAATCTGAGTGGGAACATTGTAACAGATAGCTGCAGTATACTGTATGCTAACACCTAGCCAAACTGTGGGTAGAGGTAAAAATGTATAGACCAATGGCCTTATGATAGCTTGCATTGGTAAACCAAGCACTTTACGAAGTTAACACACAGACTGGATATCAATTACTGTTTAGTGGTCTTCAAACACAACCTGCATTTTTCATGTTCTCCTATTATGGTTTACAACAGAACAGACACGTGTCTCTACTCACCGGAGAGGGAACACAACCACTTCCTCTAACAGATGGTGTGTCTCCACACTGAACTATACATGGGAGATTGATCTTCTGGGAAATAGAACTTGTCTGATAACGATTTAAGGGAATCGTACAGCAGACCCTGTTGCCGTCAAGCGTACTTGCAGATGTAATGTAGCGTAATGCTGTAGGTGCAGATTCCAATCATTTCAAGGCTGTATGGTTTGGATTTTCAGCTTGTGTGTATATAGCACTATCGATCAAAAAAGTCCATATACAAGTCCTTCCACTCACTGACATCTAGCTGAGTATTGTACAGATTTTTCCGGGTAAAATCTACCTTCTGAAGCATCGATTTACTACAACCTTTAGTGAGGCACATGTTACTCTTTTGGTTGATATGGAAACATGAATGCACACAGAGGCTTACTGGCTGAGCAATAACAGCAGCAAAGTGTCTTTTTGGTGCATGCCTGCATTTATGCAACACCTGCACTGCAGCTGTCAAATCAAGGGAATTGACAGGCCACCTGCTCTACAGAGGGAGGGTCAGAGTCCGGCATTCCTTCGCCGGATCAAACAACACAGCTCTCACCAGAATTGCATTACGGAACGTACACATTGTTACATTTTATGTTTTTTTTTCTCCCGTCATAGCGCAAAATAGGGTGACGTTTTGTAGTGCAGGTAATTGCAACAACCACCGATCTTGTGAAAAATGAAAACGGGACAAATATAAGAAACTTTCCGTGATTCAGCCTATAATCATTTGCCCAAAAGAGGGTTGTCATCTGCTATTTGGACCCTTTAAGACAAAAATAAGTAAACAAAATAATGTCAGGGAAATGGGGGAATTTAATCAGTTGTTTTGGGATAGTTTGCAATAAAACACGTGCAAGCTCACACCCGCGCATCAGCAAACCATGGAATATTTCAAGATTTGAAACAATTAATTAAATGTATAAGTACTACCAGGACTCTCTATCAGGTAAACAAAAATGTTCTCTAACTCAACTGATGGCCATGCTTGAGGGTTATTAGTCCAGAGATAGACAAGCGGTCTTTATGGACCTTCTTTACGTCCACAAAGTGTCGATTTTTGCTTATAATGTGCCGGCGTACTTGGCTGAAGTCTGCAAAGGTAGTTGGCTGACATTAAAAAAAATCATATAAATCCACATAACCCCAAAATATCCAAGACAGGAGCACCGGTCTGCATTTTTCCTATGGTTTCTTAACACTGAGTTGACCCGGCAACATCATGGCGGATGAAGTAACGGGTAACGTCACTGTAGTCAGAAGAATGGGGGTCCATGGCACAAAATATTTTCAGATGGAGGTCCGTGGCCGAATACATTTGGGCATGAAATCGCTTGAGAACCACCTGTGATCCATGCCGCTGCTTTTGATATCCCCTTCTGGTCATTCATTTTTGATCACCGGTGGGGATATGTTTTATCCCAGGCTTCTGGTCACATTTAAATGCATGCACTTCCTTTGGGGAAATGTGGACTGTCTGATACGTTTGACGTTTGTTTGATAATATCACAATTTAACAATTTTATAAAAAATGTATGTGAACCACATTGACCTTATATACAGTAGGTGTGAGTATAGCTGTCGGACAGAAACCTCTAATCTCCATATTCTAACCTTTTGTGTTTTTTTCCAAGAATTTACGCCCTACTTGATCACAATACAGCGTCACAAAAACATATCAAAAGTAGCGGATCTACAAGTTCGAAACGCAGCGTTTTGAGCTTGTAGATCCCCCGCCCCCCCCCCCCCCCCGTAGCGTATAAGTATAGGGCTTAAGTGGTTCAGAAACTGCAGAAAGACATGAGAAAGACGTCCCAACCTATCACAGTGGCACGTCACCCTCTGACCACTTGAAACCACAATGCAAACATCCACGGAACTCCATTCCTATTCCACAAAGATATTATTCTGTTAACTTATCGTATAAGCTGTATCGTATAATAATCGTTCACTGCACTTGCACACAAAAGTGCCACCACTCAGATGAGTGTATGTACATTGTTATATGGCTGTGGCACATTACCCTTCATTTAAAGGACACGCTTTTATGTTAGGATGGAGGTGCAAAACAGCACAGAACAGAGCTGAACAGACTCTCCCTTGAACATCCTTTTAAATATTGCAGATAGACAGGGATCTGATTGAGAAAAGAGAGGCAACCTGGTTCTATGGATCCCCAGTTGTAACCTCACACTAAATCAAAGTAACATGAGACAGGCTTTGAACTTCACACGGCCGCCATCGGTACGACCTTGAGGAGCAGGTTTGAAATGTCCTATTCTTATTGAATATGCAACAGAGACCGCCACTCTTTGTAGGCCAATCAATGTTTGTCCTCTGCCGCCGGTGATGAGAAAACGGTTCGGTTTGTAGAGCTGACAGGTTCAAGTCAAGGAAAGGGTCAAATAGATTTAAGTAATGGGAGATTGGTTATGGGGGGGGGCATGGAAACAGAAGAAACAGGGATATTGTGCTGGTTGTGATGAAGTAATCTTCCCGAATGAGAGGCTCTGCTACTGCAGTCCATGTCATCTTCAACAAGAAGATCCCAAAGGACCCCAAAGGATTATGCACCAAAACAAAAGTGTGAAATGTAATTAAAACACAGCCAATCTCACAAATTCAGTTTACTTCATGTGTTTGAATAAAACCACTGAATCTGGTTATTAGAAAAGAAAAAAACGGAAATAATCTCCCAAATTGGCCAGTGAGCGTATCCCAAACACTACTCTAATAGTCCATACGTATCCAATTCCATAGGGAATCCATAGGTAATCCGAACCTTCTTCTTGTTCAACTATGATTAGGCCTTCAGGCTATCACAGTTTCTTATCGCAAAGCCGCTCTGCCGCTCTTCAGTTTCTTTGTTTTTCCAGTTCTAGCTTCACTACACCGGCTCCCGGTTGTTTTTAGGATTGATTTTAAAATTCTTTTAATAGTTTATAAAGCTCTAAATGGTCTGGCACCTTCCTACCTCTATGACTGCCTAGAGAGATATGTTCCAAACCGGCCCCTCAGGTCTTCAAGTGCTGACCTGCTCGAGGTGCCTACAATGACATAAAAAAAATACGGTGAAGCAGCATTCTGCTTTTACGGACCAACAGTGTGGAATAAACTCCCATTACACCTAAGACAGGCAGCCTCTGTCGATAGCTTTAAAGCACAGCTCAAGACCTATTTCTTCACTCTTGCTTTTAGCTGATTCTTTGGTTGATTTTTAAGTCCTCACTGTATTGCCTATTTTAATGTTGTTTTTTGCTTTTGCTTTTGCTTTTATTTTATTTTATTTTATTTTATTTTATTTTTGTTTGCTTTATTGTTAAATTGGTTGTAACTGTAACTGTATTCTTGCTCTGTAAAGCACTTTGCGCTGCATTTCATGTCATGAAAGGTGCTATACAAATAAAGTTTATTATTATTATTATTTTTAACTAAAATTGCCATTGATAAACATTGACCGTATAGGCTCACAGTACACTGCTAGAGCAGCCAGCAGGTAATGCGATACAACACATCTCGATGAGAGAACACATCTCCACTCAACACCAGTCAAAAAAGTAGTATGACTCTCCTTCATACTGAGGACCAATGTGACTTTTTGAGTTTTGTATAGGCTACACATTGACACAAGAATTGAACCGGTTCGGCTGACGGTTCGGCTGACAGTGCTGACTGACTCCACAGACTACACAGCGCCACAATGATATCTCAAACATTCAAATAAGTCAACTGCTTTATTTCAAGAAAGAAGACTCTTTTGAGCAGATTTCATGATAAAATATGAATGTGTTAGTCTGAATCTGTGTCTAAGACAGTATGAAGACACATTCCAAGGCGGTTGATGGAATGCTAATGATTTCTTTTACACCCAAACAGCAAATAAGATGTGCCATAATAACCAACCGGAGATGAGATAATCACTTCCTCTTAATGAGCCGAGTTACGACTTAATTTACTATCGAGGGAAAAGAAA
The DNA here is from genome assembly GCF_963454915.1 of Gymnoscopelus microlampas. Taxonomy (NCBI): domain Eukaryota; kingdom Metazoa; phylum Chordata; class Actinopteri; order Myctophiformes; family Myctophidae; genus Gymnoscopelus; species Gymnoscopelus microlampas. The sequence goes on along the minus strand of NC_139959.1, from coordinate 4,517,380 downwards.
CCCACGCTTTGTGACAATCTCCAACCTTGTTAAGTTCCAGATTGGAAATGGTGATGTTCCGTTGTATCTGTAACTGATGAGTCTCTCTCTCTCGCTCTCTCTCTCTCATCATAATGTACACATATTTTTTATGCATCTCTACCGTGGGCATCTTGGATTTGTCATGTACAGCATTTCCTTTTATGATAAATCAATATTCCACTGCTTGCATACAAGCTGTAAGACGGATCTCTCTCACTCGTGCTCTCTCTCTCTCTCTCTCTTTTGTTCTCTCTATCTTACTCTCTGACTTTCTCCTGCTATCTTTTACTTTTGATCACCCACTGAATCTCTCTTTCAATAACACGCTATTTTTCTGTCCGCCTTTCACTTACTCTACACCCCCCCAACCCCACCCATTTACTAGCTGCCCTCTTGACTCGTATACGGGGCTAACAGAAGACATTTTCGTAACCATTACCTTAGTTTTAATGAGGCCCCATGGACTTAATGTGAGGAGCCTGAGGGGCCCGCCCTACCTCTAGAACACTGGACCTATCTGTAGAACGGAACACCATGGACACACTAGCTGTATGTGTGTTTTACTGGATACAAGAGGCATAGTAGTGTACTGTATGTGGTAGTCTGGGAGGGTTAGCGTCGGAGCTTGGACAGCAGGGGCGCGGCCACTGCGTTGTGATTCAAATCAACAGCCAATGAAGAAAAGGGGGCGGGATCCACATGCAGTGGGTGTTGCATCTAAATAGGATCGACGGGAAGCAATTTCCCCTTGAGAAATTTCGGCCGCCATTGTTGTGTACTGCTGTTTGCCTCTCGTCGGACTTTTTAGACGAGTTGCACAGCTCTCAGACCGGTAAGAGGCGTGTCCGCTCAGATTCAGAGCGTAAGGTACATCCCGCCCACAAATACCAGGGCTCTGGCCCAGAAGTTCCTCGCCAGAGCTGGCGAAAACTTCTGGGAACTCAGATTATGTATGTGGCAATATGGTGACAGAATGAGCTCAGGACTAGAAAAGCAGTGTTGCATGGACTCTGGAGGAAGGGATAATGTAAAAATGATATTCACGCTGAAAAGCTCTTGCTCTTAAAATGTGTAGTTACAGCATGCAGCATGAAAGAAACATTGTTACTCGACTTGTAAAATCCTTGCAAAACCTGTCAGTTATTACTTGGTGCTGTGAGAGCATTGACTGTAAAATGAATGGACAAAGCCAGCCCCATTGGTTTCTACAGACCGTTTCGAAGCCACCTTTTCGGCAAATGGAAATCCACCATCGTTGAACTTCCGGTCCCACAATGACATCGGAAACGACTGGTATTGGCTGCAACCGCAGCGTGTCGAAGTGTCACTTAAACAGCTCCACCGTGCGCTCATCAAAGCCATCTGCGCAGCCATCAGCTGGGTGAAGGTGTAAAAGCAATTTCTCTGGCCCCGGGGACCTGAAAACACACCCTTAACCTTATTATAACAGCCTGTGTAAAGTAATCATCCATGCAGTTAAGATAAAAAGTGGGGAAGATTGCTCTGTTGCTGATCAAAATGCTACTGTATAAGTATAAGGCGTTAGAGACTCACTAAAGAGCTTTACTTAAAAGCCTGCACCTTGCGTCAGTCCTACATTATCATATCCTTACTGCTGGTGCAAGAGTTGCATCTGAGAGTCAAAAATCTTGATTCATGAAAAACACTTTGATGAACAATTCCCCGACCCCATTTGACTACTCTTTGCATTACTACATCGCTGCACCTTTTCCTCACCTCAAGAGAGGAACTGTTCGGAAAACAAGAGTTACACTACGCACTAACTATTAGTTCTATGAATTCTGGATAACTGCCAGGTGTGGGGCTTTTAGAACAGGATGCTTCCAGTTCCAACTCACACTAAGAACTCTGTGGTAAAGACACTTTACCTTTATAGCCTCACATGTTCCATTATATTTCTCATCATTTAATTATTTTCTGTTTACCATTATGCATTCTTATCATATTACTTATTTCATGCTGCAGCATATTCACTATTCCCATATGTTACTATTGCAATATATTCACCATGACCTTTGTAACAGATCTCCATTACATTTTCTTATCAACATTCATTTCACATTCATATAATTTTTACAAACACAGATACAATTGTTTGTTTGAAACATAACCACGTTATTCATCTCCACAGTTTAAAGCTCGTGATCATCATTACCAAACAAACATACATACTTGACATGTCCTCTTCCTGGTTTGAGGATCAGAAAAGAGTACCACATGACGTGCTCCTTATATAGAGGGGTATGGTAATTGGGGCAAACCATTTGACAGGGGAGTGTGGGATTTTTCTGTGTAAGATATATTCTAGAGGAAAGGAATTGTGTTGCTAAAACATGTTTAATACTTACCTTTTGGATGGATTGGTTTATTGTTTAAACCATTTTTGAGCATTATTTTTGTGCACCTATTGGAAAATATATCTGGATTATTGAACTTTGGTTTGTCCTTCTGTCTACCTAGCCTTCATCAGAAAGAACTCTTTTACAAACTCTGGTGGTCATCCTGAACTCAGTCCAATAGACACACACGGCCGGAAGCGGAAGGCCTACAAATTCACGCCCACTTTTGACACTCGGGGTCCGTTAGAACGATGAACTGCAGCTCTCAATGCAATCTCTATGAGAGGCATTGTAAAATACCGTCATTTCACTGGTTAACTACTGAAGCTATAGCGATTTTTTTTGTGTTCTAATAAACTGTCCCATTTGTTTAATTTTTCCTTTTTAATGTCCCATATCTGTCATCTCGATATACTACCCACAATATACTATAATATACTCCATCAGTATGTCAAAACCGCTAGCATCGGAGATTTAGAGTTTAAGTGGTCGCATGGTATATATTATTTATAGAGCACATGTAAAACAACAGCGTTGAACCAAAGTTCAGTACAACACTCAGTAACAATACACTAAAACAATACAAAGAATGAAACAAAAAAGGGGAAAAACATAAAAGCTGACACGCATAAAAAAACGGCAAAAAACACAGTAAAGACACATTGCCTATCGAAAACATCAACTCTCAGTCTGGATCGAAGGCAATGAGTAGAAGTGGTTTGTGTAAAAATGTGTGAGTGCTCTGAACAGCTCCATATGGTTTCCTAGGCCAACAGGGAGGAATCTTCCTCCAAATCCTCCAAGGTTTGAGGGCTGTTGAGGCAGTGCTGGCACATCCTGACCCTCCTGTTTCTGTGCCACTTGGGGTCCTAGCGGAGAATATTTGCAACCATATGATTAAATGAAAAAAGTATGTTTCCAAGCATCGCTTTGATCTAAATCAATGAAACGGCAGCTAAGCAAGCATTAATTACAATATTCAGAATTGATTTATGGTTTGTCCGGTGCAGATATTCCCATTAAAGCGCAATTTTCTATGTTCTAAAAATGTCATTAGTTCTATATATTAAAACCATCCATTAACATATTGATTTATTTCCTAATTAGAAATGTTACTTATATATATCATCATATATACAGTATGCTTTTTCACATGGAAATGACTAATGATGAATCAATATGCTCTATATCTTTAATATATCCTGTAAATAGACTTTCATGAAGGCATGCACTCTTGCATGCCTTCATGAAACAGCTCAGAATAAGACATACTGTAAGAAAATGTTAATACATCCTGACCCTGGACATTACGGTTCTGAACCAGTGAATGCTCGCTCTATCTCTTGCTCATTTATACTGTATGTATACGTGTGTATACATGTACGTGTACGTGTACGTGTACGTGTGCGTGCGTGTGCGTGTGCGTGCGCGTGCACACATACTTATCTTTCATTCCCGCTGGCTGGATTTTACAGGTATGTTTGTTCACAGCTGTATAGTGTATTTCCTAACTCTACCATTAACCATGGTCCGATATCCAAACAAAACCTGGCTTAACATCAACCTCACCCCCCATGCCTTAACCTGTATCCACTCACCCTTAATCTACCTGGAATCATATAGGGTCATATAGCTTGTAGATTGACTATTTTCAGCCCACGACTATTAGGCATAAACCGCTGTTGACACCCAAGATGATCTTCTCTTCAGTAATGAAGCTAAACTGTGGGGGCAAAAAAAAGGAGAAGCCGAACATAGATAATTAGATGTTTCTGCCAGGAGGAACTTTGGGCAATGCTGTTGATAGCAGTCAATTATTACAAGCAGAAGTAGCAATTCTAGATTGATTCCTCTACTGTATGTTGCAGCTGCATGGGTAGATGTAGTACATCATGTACATAAATGTTTGTATGGATATGCTATGTGTAACTATAGATACGTCGCTGTCTCTTTTTTTAATTGCTTATTTTTTCGAACGCTCTGCAACTCGCTCGCATGAGCTCGCTCTGCGGTGCCTCACGTGGCTCAAGTCCGCTTCTGACAGCGCAACTCCGTCGTGATTCGATCCCAGGAGGTTGGGGCTTAACATCTCATGATTAGCGAGGCACGCCGCCAAGGCAGGTGCTGCAATGGGGTTTCGTGCTGTATTTCAATGTGATGAATGAATCACCCAAAGGAATGGCTCATAACGGGCTGCACATGCGTTAACATTGAATCACCGAAAGAAAAGGCTGATAAGACCCAAATAGACACAACTAGTTGGCGTTCGCACAAAAGCAAATTTCATCCACTGTTTTACACCTGTAAACCTGTGAAACCACTCTCAAAATGGGCCCTTTGAGGACCACTGCTATACCGTACAAGGCCGGGCTTTGTACGGTGTAGCAGTGGTTCTCAAAGGGCCCACTTTGAGAGGTCCTTTTGAGGAGGGGGGTCTTGAAGGCCGTAAGTTAACAGGACCCCCACTCGGACCACCAGGAGTAATAGGTATATTTCCTTGAATAGAGCGACCTAAGAATTAATAGCACAGTTCAAGCTCCTTCCTTAAGCTAATGACTACAGAATTATGTTTTTTGCCTAAAATATATTATAAATATTGTGTAAAAAATATTTTTGTGCAGCACAACAAACATGTATCACTTGAAACAAAACACAACTTGTGCTTTGTTTTAAGTAATAGTTTTCTTTGTATCTTATTACCCTTAATCATAGTGAAATGAAACCTGGCTGAAAATGAAAATAAAGTAATTATGTATCATTATATTATGCTTTAAGAAGCTCAAAATCAAGCTCTCTGCTAAGCTTGACATACTGTACCTGCTTAATCATTATGACCATGGTGATGATAATTGATATAATGATATAAATAAATATAGGTTAAGCTTTTATACAATTTAACAAAGACATTTTATGTCTAAAAAGAAACTAAAACGTGTTATTGAAACCACGAAGGGTTAATCCGCCCCTGGTGAAAGCTATTACACACACGCACTACCACTAATGTCTCAAAAAGGTTTGAATCAAGAATCAAAAATGAAATGAGACATTTTCTGTGAGAGCCCAGCTCTCCCTTTCTGTAGTTTTAGGTCTGTCATGATGTTTATTATTATTATTTCTATTATAAGTTTTCTCTGAAGAGATAACTTTGGTACCTGGTTTAAATGTACTAGACCATACCCGGTCGACGCATCCGTGGGGGGATATGCGCACATGATCTGGCAACCCGGGAGGCAGTTCGTCCCATAGCTGGGCAGCCCCGTAACCATGGCGACAGTGTTTGACACAAAAACGCTAATAAGAAGCTGAGATTTGGTGAACTTGAAAAACGGGCTTCACAGTTAAGTTCAGATGGTAATGGTCAATGGCTGTGTGCAAAATCAGAGCAATTGCTCCAGCCACTGAGGAGAACCGGGTAGCTTCACCTACTCACCTACTCACCACTACTACGCCCTTACTAGAATTATAGTATGATGATACCTCCTTTTGGAGATGAAAAGATTCCTTGAGGAAAATTGCTGGGTTCTTTTAGATGTTTTTTGGGGCTTTTATGCCTTTATTGACAGGACAGACAGTAGACTGACAGGAAATGGGGAGAGAGATGGCGGGGTGACACGCAGCAAAGGTCGTCGGGATCAGGAGTCGAACTTGCGATGTACTGTATAGCTGGATTACCAGCATAATATGTGGTATGCGCCTGGACCACTAGGCCAGCGGGCACCCCAGAAAATTGCTGTTCTAAGTATATTCTGTCATCTGGAGATGAAAATAGCCCTAGAGGAAAGTTGCTGGTTTAAGTGCATACCTCCTTCTGGAGATGAAAACAAACAGACAGACAGACAGACAGACAGACAGACAGACAGAGAACAATGTAAATGTAATAGGTTACTGTCTGGTTGTCAGCAGCATTCTGCACAAAGCTGCAATGTCTAATAATAAGTTGTCAGACACTGACACCTAGTGGTCTTTTTTAGTCATTGCCTACAAATGGATGCAGGTAGAGAATTCAGGAGTCGCTGCAACAACAGCAATAAGAATGAAACAGACACTTTATGTGTGTGTCTCTGAATCATTAGTCAATGTGACTAGGAAGGATTCCTCCTCTGCTCTGATTACGCTTGTCATGAAAATGAAGGAACCCAATGTCTGGACTTCCACAGGCCACCCCAAAAACTATTTTTTTTTTGGAAATGAAGACTATAAACCTTAACATGTATGGAAACACTGGTTAGGTGAAAGGTAAGCAGCAGCGGTACACTTCCTACAGTAGCTCTGTAACAGTTTCATTTCCTGTTGAAATCGTTAATTTTCCTTTCGTTTTTTTTGCTGTTGTAGTCGTCACTACTACAGTAAGTACTTCAAAAAGTGCTGATAGTTTTGAGTGGTGACGTGGCTGTTTTCCCGTGTTGAAGTGGCGCATGTGTTGCTTCTTTGCCGTGCTCAAACATACGGACGGACATAACATACGGACACACAGACACGGTCAAATGTAGAGCGGCTGGCATCGCTAAAAAGGTAGTCGATACATTTTTTTCGTCATAGTTTTAGTAGACAAAATTAACACTGCTATGGAGGACAGATTAACAGAGCTTATATTCTCTACACCTTTTCCACATACTGTCACTGGACGTTAAAATGAATGCGTCTGTAACTATAAGGTTTCATGTTTATAGTTCGGCTATTTTCACAATATTTATCTGTGGAGCCGAGTCAAACTAAATGTAACGCCTCAACTCCTAAAATTCCAAGTGCTTGTCAGGGTGAGGGGTGCCCAGTTCAAATATGATTATTTTGGAGGGTTCCCAGTTAGGGTTCCCAGTTCAAATATGATTATTTTGGAGGGTTCCCAGTTCAAATATGATTATTTTGGGGGGTGAAAAGTTTGAGTGTGTCTTAGATCATCAGCAACCCTCCACTCCACCATAAATCACATCACATTCACTGACTCTGTAAAACAATAATACTCACACTATTATTCTATAATTGTATATAAAATAATGATGAAGTGTGATCTACTTGAGGTCACACAACTCAGCAGTGACTCCTGGATAAAGATCCAGCATAGAGGTTGTGTGTGAACATGGTGTGGACTGTGTGGAGGAGCGTCATTAGCCTTGCGTGGTCAGACTATATCACTGCGTGGATATGAGTCTGCTGCTTCTATGAGGAAGATTTTTTTCCAAGGGGCGGGATCAAAAGAATGGAGTCTGGACGCAATTGGTTAGACCTACAATCAACTACCAATTACCCGATTGTATCGTCGATATGATAATAAAAACAATTGATAACAAAAAAAAACTACCAATTACAGTCTCCCATATTTGAATACTGAGCCCTGATTGGTCACCCCAGACTTCGGGAGCAGGAAATGGATTCACAATGGAGTGGTGCCAGACTCAAATCGCATAGGGCAATTTTCTTTTTGCACTGGCAGATTCGTCTGGTTCCAGGCTAGAGAGTCATGGTGCTGGTGGTGTTGACAGTAAAACATCCACTTTTTTCACTGCCTCTGAGACGTTTGTCCCTTCCTCTGTAAGAACGTCCTCTAGTTCGTCTCTCATGTTGGACACGGCCGCAGTCACATCGTCAAAGTATCTCGCAGGACGGACATTGCTGCTGACTGGGTGTGTAGATTCACTGATCCTTGAAAGGGAGGTGTAGTAAGGCTGTAGAAAATCGATGTGATCCCCTGTGAGTGAGAGCTGCTCCAGCTCAGCATGTCTCCTCATCAGTTCAGCAACGTCCTGCTCCACACTCCTCCTCAGTTCTTGTATCATAAGTTCTTCAGCACGACTCACTTCACGTTCCTGCTGGTCTCTGATCAGCTCCCTCACCTCAGCTCGTCTTCTCTCCAGGGAAGAGATGAGCTCAGCAAAGATGGCGTCACTGTCCTCCACTGCTCTGTCAGCATAGTGGTCGATGGACTCCACCTCCTGGTGAAGCACCTTCACGTCTTTCTCTCTCTCCTGGATTCTCTGCTGGATGGTCTGCTGACTCGCATCGACCTCTTTCTGTCTCTCAGCACGTTCTGCTGCAGCTGAGATCGTATCATGACCTTTGTGTTCGTCCATGGTGCACAGAGAGCAGATAAACTGCTGATCGGTACGACAGAAATCCGTCTTCACCTCGTCGTGACGAAAGCAGACGTTCTCCTGAAGCTCGCTGGAGGCTTTGACCAGCTTGTGTTTCTTAAAGGCAGGAGACTGATGGTGAGGCTGGAGGTGAGTGTCACAGTAAGAGACCAGACACTGAAGACAATACTTCACAGCTTTCAGTCTCCTCCCGGTGCAGACATCACAGGCCACATCTCCAGGTCCAGCGTAGCAGTGATCAGATGGAACATCTTGGAGTCCTGTTGAAAGATTGATACATATGTATTTATCAATCTGATGAAAAAGGATTTCATTTGTATGTGCCTGTACCCTCATATTTGGTAGCCTATAGGATCCAGCATGTCTCCGCTGCCTGATAACTATTATTTTTGTTACTGTCTATCTGCCTTAACACCAATCACCAATCTGTGTTAGACAGTGTGTCTAACATATTTTTTCCCCTCAAGATAGCCTGCCACACGGCGTTGTTGTTCGACTCTGGTTGCCTAGGAGCCACAAGATAGACGGCCAGCTGGGATGGCAATGATGTCATGAGAAGGATGAACCACCGTTTATCACAACATGTGTTTACATTTCTGTACTCGCTGTTTAAACTTCAGAAAACTATCTGAAAGCTATCACTAATCATTTCCGACGCTTGTAAGACATTTTGTCGGGATAAACCCTTTAATATTTTTGTAATAAGACGTTTCATCTCTTTATTGGTTTAGTAAATTTACACTGGGTGAAAAAGGTGATATACCTGGATACATGGGCAAGGTATACACCCACCCAACATAAATGATAGGTGGGAGTTTTTCAATGAATGCGGGAGAGGACTGTTTACCTTAAAATGCCTTTAAGATACCTGGATATACGTCTCTCTTTTCTCTGCTTGGGAATCTTCCTTACACATGTAAATTAGAGGTTTGTTCAAACAATGGGAGGTGTGGGGTTCATAGAGGGGGGGGCTCAGGGAGAGAGAGAGAGAGAGAGAGAGAGAGAGAGAGAGAGAGAGAGGGAGAGAGGGAGAGAGGGGGAGAGGGGGAGAGGGGGAGAGAGAGAGAGAGAGAGAGAGAGAGGGGGAGAGAGAGAGAGAGGGGGAGAGAGAGAGAGAGAGAGGGGGAGAGAGAGAGAGAGGGGGGGAGAGAGAGAGAGCGAGAGCGAGAGAGAGAAACACAGACTATTGCACAATTACTGATTAAAAAACAATGAGTGAGATGTCTGTCTGTCTGTCTGTCTGTCTGTCTGTCTGTGAGAGAGAGATATATACACACACACACACACACACACACACACACACACACACACACACACACACACACAGATCAGGTCTTGGGTCTAAATCTCAACTACTGTGCACAGTGGTTTAACTACTGATACTTTCTCTTTGATCTGGCTTAACTGTACAGTTGTGGCACTGTAAACACATCTGTATGCTATTCTTTCAATCGGTAGGAATGATGGCGCACAATCCGTCCGTGTACCTTGCAAATTCCAAATCTCGACAGGCCTCCCAAAGAAATGCCGGTCTGGGTGAGGATGCAACTCGGCAGTTGGGTCCAAACGGGGTACCTCAAAGCTTGAGTTGCTAGAACACCACTTATTGATACTTTTACTTAAGCAAAACAGTTGAGTACTTGTTCCACCAATGTCCCTGTTTAAAAATGATTGAATAAACACTAATAACCAAGGTTACTGTAGTAACAGAGGTCCTCTCTGTTACACAAGGTGCTGTACAACAAACAGTGGTGTGAAGTAACTAAGTACATTTACTCAAGTACTGTACTTAAGTACAATTTTGAGGTAATTTTACATTACTGAAGTATTTCCAATTGTCTATACTTTTACTTACTATTTTATTTACTATTATTTGAAAACTTTAGTTACTAGTTACTTTGCAGATATAAATGATTACATTATAAAACATGCATTAACCACTTTAGCCTTATTTTATACATCAACAAGCTCACACGCTATTTTCAAACGTATTAGCACTTTTACTTTTGGTACTTTAAGCACATTTTGATACCAAAATGTGTTGTACTTTTTACCCATATCACAAACAAGGCTACTTTATGTGTGTTTTCGTTTGTATTTTGGGGGATAGAGATTAGATTACATGCAGACACAACATTTGCATGATAGGTGTCGATGGTTTCAATGTTCCTATTGTTTCATGTTTCACTCCTGAGCACCGCCTCTTCACACCGTGTCTGTGAGATGTCTTTGAGCCAGTGTTGCCAGGTTTTTTTTATAATAAATTTGCACCAAGAATTTTATTTGAAAATAGCAGTCTACAAGCTCACAACGAGTTGCATCACGAGTATATCTTGTATAGCTTGTATATCTGCCATCTTCAAATAGCCGATGTATACAGTAGGTAGGTTTAAAGTGCTCATGTGAGTCATGTGACCCATAATCGCTTCTATTGGGCTTGTTTTTCTAGACCTGCTTGCTTGTTTCTCTCACAGAATCTGGCAACCCTAGCCACAGCACGGGGGCGTGTATTAGCCAAGGCACCAAGTTGGCTTTACAGGATAGCAGTTTGTTGTTAGAGAACTCTGCTTGGAAACTATTAACTGCATGATGAATTTGTTTAATTTGTGAGTAAAATGGCAACAAACACAAGTAGAGATTTATTTTATGCATCGGGTGCTGCTTCGAGTCCTCGCAGACGCCAGCCTTCGACTCCGAGAAGAACAGAATTATTAGGTGGTCCTCTTAGCTGGTCGAGAGCAACGCTGCTCGGGATGATGCTTTGTCTACGTTGCTGCCTCTGCCTGCACCAAAGAGCAAATAACATCAACCTTGCGGTAAGTGAAATTATGTCTGACTATATATGCCCTGTGTCTACTATCTAGAAAATTCTTTGTATGAGTTGCTTGTAGAAAAATAAGTGTAACTAATGTTCTGGTGGGCAACCTGGAAGGCTCACCCCAAAACACGATCGCCACCATTTTAGGGGGAATACCAGGTAGAGATTTTATCGGATATGTGCTGGATTTGTGCCCGGGTGACTGTGTTTGAGCTCCGTTCCGTCAGCAGAAATTGGACTTCCGGTTTTCGAGCTAGCAGAAATAAGGGTTCCGGTTGCCTTCAAAATAAGAGCGTGAATTTTTTATGTTTTTTAAAAGACACAAATCTAATTTAAAAATACATTTATGATGTATGCCTTTTAAATGGCTCATACTAAAACACTTCTAAGTGGCAAGTTTAAAAAAGAAAGACACAATTGTATTTAAAAAATAAATTTATGATGTACATTATGTCTTTTTAAATGGCTTATACTAGATCACTTCTAAGTGCCAGGTTGTTCCAGTTTGAAATTGGCTATTGACCCCCATTAAATGTGCACTTAGCACTGTTTTGCACTTTAACTGGATATTGATTTGTGTGTGTTACATATATGTATTGTTTTTGTATTGTTTGTCCATTGTTGTAATAATGATGACTCTAGGCCAGGTCACTCTTGGAAAATGATGATGATATAATATTGTTTATTGCAGAAGCAAATAAACAATGATAAAAGAGACCACAAAATATGCTACAAATAATAATAGTAGATAGTGCAAGCGAGATAAAAAAAAAGAGAAGAATTTGGGGTTTATAAAGTTGATCTCACGTATTTAAAAACTAAAATACAATACAAATACAAAAGTAATCAGAAAAAAAATATTACAAATTTATATTATTTAACAACATATATACAACATGGAAACACAGCATAAAAAAAGATAGAGAAATATTAGTACATTTTTAGTGTGTGTGTGTGTGTGTGTGTGTGTGTGTGTGTGTGTGTGTACTTCTCCATAACTGAGCGCCCCTAAACTTGATAGAAAATGGATACAGACCAGTAGAGAATATTGGTGAACATTTGAGAGATAATTTGTAAAAAAAAAAGAAAGTGGCAGGCCGCCCAGTGCGGCCTGACGTAAGAAAAGTGCCAATTTCAGACAATACTGGACACTGGACAGGAGACGGCTGTTGGCGCCAGCACTTTTGACATACGCACACGTTCAGGGAGACCCCCTCTACAACGCCACACTCTCCGCTAAGCCAGACAGGTGTATTTGGAAAAATGGCGGGCCGTCCAGTGAGGTCAGGGGGCAGAAAACAGCCATTTTTAGTGCATAGACTTCACAAATTGGGCGCTGGACACGAGACAGCTATTTGTGGCAGCACTTGTGACATACGCACGCGTTCAGGGAGACCCCCTCTACAACGCCACACTCTCCGCTAAGCCAGACAGGTGTATTTGGAAAAGTGGCGGGCCGTCCAGTGAGGTCAGGGGGCAGAAAACAGCCATTTTTAGTGCATAGACTTCACAAATTGGGCGCTGGACACGAGACAGCTATTTGTGGCGGCACTTGTGACATACGCACGCGTTCAGGGAGACCCCCTCTACAACGCCACACTCTCCGCTAAGCCAGACAGGTGTATTTGGAAAAGTGGCGGGCCGTCCAGTGAGGTCAGGGGGCAGAAAACAGCCATTTTTAGTGCATAGACTTCACAAATTGGGCGCTGGACACGAGACAGCTATTTGTGGCGGCACTTGTGACATACGCACGCGTTCAGGGAGACCCCCTCTACAACGCCACACTCTCCGCTAAGCCAGACAGGTGTATTTGGAAAAATGGCGGGCCGTCCAGTGAGGTCAGGGGTCAGAAAACAGCCATTTTTAGTGCATAGACTTCACAAATTGGGCGCTGGACACGAGACAGCTATTTGTGGCGGCACTTGTGACATACGCACGCGTTCAGGGAGACCCCCTCTACAACGCCACACTCTCCGCTAAGCCAGACAGGTGTATTTGGAAAAATGGCGGGCCGTCCAGTGAGGTCAGGGGTCAGAAAACAGCCATTTTTAGTGCATAGACTTCACAAATTGGGCGCTGGACACGAGACAGCTATTTGTGGCGGCACTTGTGACATACGCACGCGTTCAGGGAGACCCCCTCTACAACGCCACACTCTCCGCTAAGCCAGACAGGTGTATTTGGAAAAATGGCGGGCCGTCCAGTGAGGTCAGGGGTCAGAAAACAGCCATTTTTAGTGCATAGACTTCACAAATTGGGCGCTGGACACGAGACAGCTATTTGTGGCGGCACTTGTGACATACGCACGCGTTCAGGGAGACCCCCTCTACAACGCCACACTCTCCGCTAAGCCAGACAGGTGTATTTGGAAAAATGGCGGAGCCGTCCAGTGAGGTCAGGGGTCAGAAAACAGCCATTTTTAGTGCATAGACTTCACAAATTGGGCGCTGGACACGAGACAGCTATTTGTGGCGGCACTTGTGACATACGCACGCGTTCAGGGAGACCCCCTCTACAACGCCACACTCTCCGCTAATTATAGATAACAGAAATAAAATGAAAGTACAGATGGAATGGCATGTATGATAAACCTCTTAAAACATGTATGATAATCTGTAGCAGCAGTGGCAAATGTGCAAAAATACAAGATAGCAACGCATTGCAGGCTTGCAGGCTTATGCAAAGGCTAAAATGTAATTAGATACCATGTTATGTAGACAGATGCCAGGCCATTGTTGACCTGGCATCCTATAGTTTGAATAGTTTCAATGTAGAGATTATAGATTTTTTGGGGGGATAGGGAGCTGTTAGACTGATGATTCTTGGTTTACATACAGTATGATCCTAGATTACTATTTCTATGCATTTGATGTATTACCTTGCTTACTGTAAATCGCTCTGGATTAAGAGCGTCTGCTAAATGCCTAAATGCCTAAATTGTAAATCAAATTGTGAGCTTGTACAGTATATCGCCTATTTTAACTATTTTAAAATAGTCCCAGTCCCACACGTACAGTCCCAGTCGGCAAAGTGTCACCTGGTACTACCAGGTGACCAATTGACACTTATTTGCACAATGTTATTTGCACAATGCACTGACAGACACATCTAAGAACTCTCAAACCCATAGAATCACTTTACAAACAGACATTAAAAACACTTGATCAAAAACCCAACCGTTACCACCATTGCCGTATAGTTCAAAAGTACAATTTATTTAATTTTGATAGCTTTAAACATTTTGCAGATGCCTGTCTCATTTTTAAGGTTTTAAATGGGCTTGCACCTCCACCACTAAAACAGTTCATAGAGCGAAGGGAGAGTGGTGACAGATCAACAAGGGCAACTACCAGAGGAGACTGTGAGGTACCATTCAGACGGAGTGTGTTGGTAAAACAGTCTTCTCTGTTAGAGCCCCCCATCACTGGAACAGTCTTCCTACCGAAGTAAGAGAGACCAACAACTTTCTAACCTTCAAATTCAACCTTAAAAGATGGCTAAAAGCTAACCAAATTTGTAATCATGAGTAAATTTCGCCTCCATTAATCACTGATGTGTCTCCTCCTATTTTACTGTATTGTACTATGTCTACTTGTTTTGTATAGTTGACAATGTCTCTTTTTGTATGGATAACTATACCACTTTTTTAACAGCCTGCCCAGGGACTACAGATGAAAATTAGCCAACTCTGGCTCATTTACATGGACGTGAATAACTGACATGTTGATCAATGTGCATTGTCCCTGTTAAATAAATAAATATAAATAAATGTGCACTGACAAGTGATTCTGACGTATATCTGCATGCTAATCGTCTATTTTCACTATTTCAAAAATTTTTTTTTTAGAGGGGGTCTGAAAATGGCTGTTTTCTGACCCCTGACCTCACTGGACGGCCCGCCACTTTTCCAAATACACCTGTCTGGCTTAGCGGAGAGTGTGGCGTTGTAGAGGGGGTCTCCCTGAACGCGTGCGTATGTCACAAGTGCCGCCACAAATTCCTGTCTCGTGTCCAGCGCCCAATTTGTGAAGTCTATGCCCTAAAAATGGCTGTTTTCTGACCCCTGACCTCACTGGACGGCCCGCCACTTTTCCGAATACACCTGTCTGGCTTAGCGGAGAGTGTGGCGTTGTAGAGGGGGTCTCCCTGAACGCGTGCGTATGTCACAAGTGCCGCCACAAATTCCTGTCTCGTGTCCAGCGCCCAATTTGTGAAGTCTATGCACTAAAAATGGCTGTTTTCTGACCCCTGACCTCACTGGACGGCCCGCCATTTTTCCAAATACACCTGTCTGGCTTAGCGGAGAGTGTGGCGTTGTAGAAGGGGTCTCCCTGAACGCGTGCGTATGTCACAAGTGCCGCCACAAATTCCTGTCTCGTGTCCAGCGCCCAATTTGTGAAGTCTATGCACAAAAAATGGCTGTTTTCTGACCCCTGACCTCACTGGACGGCCCGCCACTTTTCCAAATACACCTGTCTGGCTTAGCGGAGAGTGTGGCGTTGTAGAGGGGGTCTCCCTGAACGCGTGCGTATGTCACAAGTGCCGCCACAAATTCCTGTCTCGTGTCCAGCGCCCAATTTGTGAAGTCTATGCACTAAAAATGGCTGTTTTCTGACCCCTGACCTCACTGGACGGCCCGCCATTTTTCCAAATACACCTGTCTGGCTTAGCGGAGAGTGTGGCGTTGTAGAGGGGGTCTCCCTGAACGCGTGCGTATGTCACAAGTGCCGCCACAAATTCCTGTCTCGTGTCCAGCGCCCAATTTGTGAAGTCTATGCCCTAAAAATGGCTGTTTTCTGACCCCTGACCTCACTGGACGGCCCGCCACTTTTCCGAATACACCTGTCTGGCTTAGCGGAGAGTGTGGCGTTGTAGAGGGGGTCTCCCTGAACGCGTGCGTATGTCACAAGTGCCGCCACAAATTCCTGTCTCGTGTCCAGCGCCCAATTTGTGAAGTCTATGCACTAAAAATGGCTGTTTTCTGACCCCTGACCTCACTGGACGGCCCGCCATTTTTCCAAATACACCTGTCTGGCTTAGCGGAGAGTGTGGCGTTGTAGAGGGGGTCTCCCTGAACGCGTGCGTATGTCACAAGTGCCGCCACAAATTCCTGTCTCGTGTCCAGCGCCCAATTTGTGAAGTCTATGCACAAAAAATGGCTGTTTTCTGACCCCTGACCTCACTGGACGGCCCGCCACTTTTCCAAATACACCTGTCTGGCTTAGCGGAGAGTGTGGCGTTGTAGAGGGGGTCTCCCTGAACGCGTGCGTATGTCACAAGTGCCGCCACAAATTCCTGTCTCGTGTCCAGCGCCCAATTTGTGAAGTCTATGCCCTAAAAATGGCTGTTTTCTGACCCCTGACCTCACTGGACGGCCCGCCACTTTTCCGAATACACCTGTCTGGCTTAGCGGAGAGTGTGGCGTTGTAGAGGGGGTCTCCCTGAACGCGTGCGTATGTCACAAGTGCCGCCACAAATTCCTGTCTCGTGTCCAGCGCCCAATTTGTGAAGTCTATGCACTAAAAATGGCTGTTTTCTGACCCCTGACCTCACTGGACGGCCCGCCATTTTTCCAAATACACCTGTCTGGCTTAGCGGAGAGTGTGGCGTTGTAGAAGGGGTCTCCCTGAACGCGTGCGTATGTCACAAGTGCCGCCACAAATTCCTGTCTCGTGTCCAGCGCCCAATTTGTGAAGTCTATGCACAAAAAATGGCTGTTTTCTGACCCCTGACCTCACTGGACGGCCCGCCACTTTTCCAAATACACCTGTCTGGCTTAGCGGAGAGTGTGGCGTTGTAGAGGGGGTCTCCCTGAACGCGTGCGTATGTCACAAGTGCCGCCACAAATTCCTGTCTCGTGTCCAGCGCCCAATTTGTGAAGTCTATGCACTCCAGTGAACAGCATTTATCCATTTAGATACATTTTTTATGTTATTAAAACAGTTAAACACTTTTTTTATTACAAATATACATAATATGTGTTTTCTAGCTTCGTTTAAATGCTTAATTTATAGTTTTAATGTGCAAATGAACCGTTTTTCAATGGTTTTCAATGGTTTCTTTTTACTCTAGAGGGTACTCTTATTCTGAAGAGATCGTCAACCGGAAGTCTTATTTCTGCTCCGTTATTTCTGCTGACGGAACACAGCTCTGTGTTTGGGCCGAGTGTTTTGGTATTCCTTTGGTGGTTTGCCAAAAGCATTGATTTCCTCAAATTGACCTTTTATAATCATGCTGTTTACAGGAGGCTGTGAGGCGTCTACACAACTCGGAGAAGAATAACCACATTCAATCCAAAAGAAGTGTAAGTAACCAAATTCAACTATATCACAATCATGCTTTAGTAAGAGGGGAGACCAAGCCCCACCAATTTGATTTGTGGTGGGGGATAGTGGGGGGAGGTAGGCCTGTGGATTGAGTTCCTGTCCTGGTGAAATGTTTTAACTGATAAGAAAAATTGCACATGACTAAAAACTAACACGGTTCTTCTCTTCCAACAGGGTAAATTCTCCACATAGTATTGATGTTGCAGCTCATCTTTTAGGAGAACTAAGCATTAGTTTCTGTAATGTTGATCCTGTTTTTATAAAAGGTAAAGCGCACATGCATAATACACTCACAGTATTCACATAAGCTATTTGCATCTTAATAGAGTGGGCTAGATCTGCAGAAAACAGCAAACCTGTATTTCTTATTGTAGCCTACTTACAGGGCATTGTTTTGTCTTTTTGTATTCAAAGACCCCTGTGTTATAATTGAAAATAAATAATTGTAATTCTTTTTTTCTTCTGTTTTTCTTCAAGGCTTCAAGGACTGCCGTTTTGGATCTTCAGCCCTCCAGCAGTCCAAAGTTCAGGAGATCATCTCCAAAACCTCATACCAAACGCTGCATTCTCCAGGACCCAATGCTTGAGGACACAGAGCAACTCCAAAGATGGACTTCCATTTTGGATCTTCAGCCCTCCAGCAGGAAGAAGTTCACAAGATCATCTCCAGGACCTTGTACCAAATGCTGTGTTCTCCAGGACCCAATGCTTGACGACAAAGAGCTTGAGGACTATGTTTTTAGTGCAAACTTTTTAACTCAAATCTTTGCTTCTGGGTCCCTGGAACAAAATATATTTCTTCCTGTGGATTATACCAGGGACACATGACTTGGATTTAGCTCTTCCTTGGACCCACCCGTGGATTACATGAGTAGCCTACAAGTGACTTTGTTTTCCTTTTCCCGCTATTTTTCTTTGCTCCTCCTCATGGCACTACTTGCTGACTATATGTCAGTCTATGTGGATTATGCGGTCGACACACACTGACATTTTGCACCGTAATCCTGTGTATAACGCACTGACTTTTGACTTTTTTTCCCCAAGCACCTTAACTAACGTCCATAAGTATATCATACACAGTATACATTGCTGCTATGTTCATGCACATATCTTATCTCAGGTAGCCTACTAGTGTGAGTATATAGACACACATTTCACCCACGTTTTTTAATTAAACCTGTGATGTGACAATAAACCTGATTCTGATTCAGAATATTTGAATATATATATTTTTAGAGTGAACATTTTTAACTCAAATCTTTGCTTCTGGGGTCCCTGGAACAAAATACTTTTCTTTGAAACAGTTTACCTTATCTGTGTGCTCCTGTTCCATTGTTTTGTATAAATGTATTTTTCTTGATCAATAAACATAATTACATGAGTTCTGCCTATGTGTTTTTCTATATTGTTTGTGTGTGTGGATATATATATATATATATATACATATATATATATATATATATATATATATATATATATATATATATATATATATATATATATATAAATTAGTGCAGGTAGTGGGGGGGGGACTATAAACCATCCCTCCCGGTGGGGGGGGGGGGGGACAAGCCACAGCCCCTGGGAGGGGGGGGGGGGCTATAAACCACCCTTCCCACTGAGGGGGGGGGTATAAACTAGGGGGTTTATACAAGAATTAGCATGCAGAATGTGGGGTGGGTGGGTGGGGTTATAAGCCACAGCTTCCAATCAAATGTAGTTTTCTGCACATGCTCAGAAGTGGTTGGGGTGGAAGGGTGAGAGGGGTGGGAGGGGTGGGTGTGTGAGGTCCTTGCTGGCCAGACACCACAGGGGGTAAATGCAAATGAAGGTCTCAGAAATGGTACATACACCTGAATATGTGGGAGGTATGTGGGAGGTGGTACATTAATGAATGAGGGCAGCATACACACACATACTCCCTTAAGTATCAGGGGTATGCCTGAGGGATACCCTCCCAAAATCATTGCTTTTCACCCAGTGTTATATACAACACCCACCTATATTTTTTATGCTATGTTAATGAATTGAATAGGACCTCAATGGATTTTGTGTAATCCTTTTAGACTAAGTGTATGACTGTACTTGCATTTCTGTCCAATAAAATATTCAATCAATCAATCAGACAGACAGACGAGACAGTGAGCTGTATTTACAAGAGAATTTAAAGGTACCTGTCTTCTTCAGGCTCTCCTCCACCTCAACCAACACTGTGTTTTTCTTCAGATCAGGTCTTGGGAACGTGTGTCTGCACTGTGGACAGCTGAACCTTCCTCTCTGATCATCCTGGTTCCAGAATCCCTCGATACACCTCCTGCAGTAGCTGTGTCCACAGGGAACAGACACTGGATCCTTCAGTAGATCCAGACAGATATAACAACACAACTGTTCCTGATCCAGTTGAACTCCCTGCTGCGCCATTTTAGTACTGTCTGGCTGTCTGTCTGAGACTTTCGTCTGTTTGCACTTCCTCACTGCTCAGAAATCACATGACATGGGAGGTTCTTCCTCTGTGTGTGTGTGTGTGTGTGTGTGTGTGTGTGTGTGTGTGTGTGTGTGTGTGTGTGTGTGTGTCATAATCTAAATGAACCAATGGCAGCACACACCAGTAAGCTCCGCCCCTCAATAGACCCACACTGTAGCTGTGCCACACAGTCAGTTTGAAAGAAAAGCTGAGAGAGAGCAGAGCTCACAGCACCAGCAAAGAAAGAAATAGACTCAGAGAGAGTAGAGGCACAGCAGCACAGCTCACAACAAATACATTACACACACTTAAGTTCACAATACACAACACTACAATAAGATAATAAACACATCATAGTAATTACAATTAAAAGCTCAGAGAGAACAAAGGCCAACACTATCTCATTGCAACCATGTGTAGCCTACTAATAGTCAAAAGGAATGGTATAGAATATAATAACATAGTTATATATTATAGGTATATAATATAATAAGTTATGTGTCACCATAAGTAATACGGTAATATCCTGAGGCAATCACCACCTCTTGTGAAGGTGTGTCATGTTCTATACCTATAATCCGTAGGAGAGCTATTTGTGACATGTCATTGACTGAAGTGTCTGGCTATGGGGTATAGTGTTATTAGTGCGGATAGTATTTATGTTCAGCCAAGCAGTCACATATACAGAATTACATAAAAAAAACATTAGGACATGTACAGGTAAGACTTTAAATTACATGGGTGGTGTTACAATTAATAAAATCGTTGATCCTATTATATTTTCTGGGTTTTGAAATCAACAAAGATTTTGGTCTGAGAGAAATCGGAGCAATGAGGACAATGCATGATGCACTTAAAGGGATATTTCACTTTCAAAAAAACTTTGGGTCATTTTATAGTCTTCTCAGGCTTTTGTGAGCCCCCCAGACCGTTTTTAAGTTGCTTGATTCATTATTTA